>NW_018408806.1:159027-187019 GCF_002113885.1 Mizuhopecten yessoensis | reverse complement strand
ACAGTATATATAGGTTACCATAACCCTGTATCAGTGTGCTACACACCTTCCCCGAGATGTAACAACATAGGAAGTTATATGTGAACCTGCAGTGTTAAAATACTATGGAAACATATCAGAAACCATTATCAGTGAGAAACAGATGTTAGTACATGCATCAGGCAAAGACGCACACACACGCATTGACAATATTACAGATTCATGGCAAATATGTCTAGAGACTCTTTGTTGGTTATTCCAAATATTATAGCTATCTGATGGATTTCTGAACTACTTGGTAGTGAAGTTGACCATAAAACCAGTCAGACAAACAAACTGTAGTCTTACTCTGCCTAGAGGCATACCGCTGGCACGCAGTAGGTGGGATGAAGGTGTGACACACAGGTGTGACAACATGTTTGACGAGTGGAAAGGTTAAATACTAAGGTTTTGAGTGGTGGGGGATAAATCAGAGTTCGGCAAACAAAGAGTATTCGAGCAATGGCAGTTCGAGTAATCTGAGGTTTATTTACAAAGAATATTAAATATGACAAGGTTGGGACAAAACAAACTATTGTGGAACAAGATTTTTTTGAGTAATTCAAGTTCAAGTAAGTGGGATTTCATGGTAATTATAACTGAAATTTTAAAAAGGGAGATAACTCTTAAAAGGGTGATACCTCATATAATTATCACAGATATCATGTGTAACATGGGGTGTATCCTTGAATAGAGTCAGGGTAATCACTTCAAATTCTAATGATGCTATTTATAAAGCTTTCTACCACAATACGCTGTATTATTCCATTCTCAGATCATTGTACAAACATGCAGACTGTTGAATAAATGAGTTGAGTTATACACCACACGTGGTTTATGACCTTCCGTAGTTTTGATTGGTCGAGAAGATGAACCTTGAGCGGACAATTTTTTTCATACGCTTTTTGCCGCTTGCTGAATTGTTTACGTCGTCTGCTGTCAACATCTGGCAAATGTTGGTGACTTTTGTGAGGTTATGCGATGGGAAAAGGGGGTTATTAAGGCAATACCAAAAGAAGATGATGCTTAAAGATTTGATCGCTAGTTTCAGGCAAAATTGCTAAAGACGCTCGATATAGTTTCGACGCCATATCGTCGTGTGTCCAGGTCGTGAAACCCAGAGACGTAATTTATATGTCTCAGTGAAACCCAAACAAGATCTGTAACAGTGTCGGATAATATTTCGTTCTCCCCATGTCCAGTTATCAATATTTGGAGAGCCTGTCTATGGCAGAACTCTCACCATAAACGTCAACCATAGAACCTCACGAAGAAACGTCCCAGGCCTATGGGTTTGGACATTGACAGCGATTAGTTCGTCTTCATCACTTGGCGGGAGGCAGACTTCGTAAGATATGCTTACGCGCATATAGTCCGTGGTTGATTTATATTAATTAATGCACTATTTTGAATTTTTGAAATATTGTAATTTTGAAAATTATTAATAAATTTGTAAAAAAAACAAGTCATTTTTGAATATTAATGAGTGACTTTTTACATATGGGTCATATCACTAGGCCAGCTTTATCAACAAAATATGTGTATGCTATTCAAATCAGGAAATACTCCAGCTGTTTCCGACTGAGATTGTTGTAGAAACAGATCACACGACTCGTGGTTGTTGAGTATGGTATTTATTTCACTCTCGTTAGTTAATTTCAAAAGTCACAGAAAGACACTCGCCAAAGCTTGTGTCTTTTGTAACTTTTGAAATTAACTAACTCGAGTGAAATAAATACCCTATTCAACAACCACTCGTTGTGTAACCTCTATAAATGTAACAATGAAACAGCACATTGTCATGTTTTAAAATATCAATCTCATGTGTTGAACAAATACGTGTAAGAAGAATGTCGTTTAAAAGGAATGTTGTGTTACAAGATTATTGCGTAAGAGGAATATTGTGTAAAAGGAATGTCATGTAGGGGGAATGTGGTGTAGGAGGAATGTTGTGTAGGAGGAATGTCATGTAAAAGGAATGTCATGTAAGAGGAATGTCATGTAAAAGGAATGTCATGTAAAAGGAATGTCATGTAAAGGAATGTTGTGTAAGGGGAATGTCATGTAAGAGGAATGTTGTGGAAGAGGAATGTCATGTAAAAGGAATGTCATGTAACGGAATTTTGTGTAAGGGGAATGTCATGTAAGAGGAATGTAGTGTAAGAGGAATGTCATGTAAAAGGAATGTCATGTTAAAGGAATGTCATGTAAAGGAATGTTGTGTAAGGTGAATGTCATGTAAGAGGAATGTTGTGGAAGAGGAATGTCATGTAAAAGGAATGTCATGTAAAAGGAATGTCATGTAGAAGGAATGTTGTGTAAGGGGAATGTCATGTAAGAGGAATGTAGTGTAAGAGGAATGTCATGTAAAAGGAATGTCATGTAAAAGGAATGGCATGTAACAGGAATGTCGTGTAAAAGGAATGTTGTGTAAGAGGTATGTCATGTAAAAGGATTGATGTGTTACAAGATTATTGCGTAAGAGGAATATTGTAAAGGGGAATGTGGGGTAGGAGGAATGTTGTGTAAGGTGAATGTTGTGTAAGGTGGATGTTGTGTAAGGGGAATGTTGTGTAAGGGGAATGTTGTGTAAGGGGAATGTTGTGTAAGAGGAATGTTGTGTAAGAGGAATGTCGTTTAAAAGGATGTCATGCAAGAGGAATGTCACGTAAAAGGAATGTCATGTAAGAGGAATGTTGTGTAGAAGGAATGTCATGTAAAAGGAATGTCATGTAAAAGGAATGTCATGTAAAGGAATGCTGTGTAAGGGGAATGTCATGTAAGAGGAATGTTGTGTAAGAGGAATGTCATGTAAAAGGAATGTCATGTAAAAGGAATGTTGTGTAAGGGGAATGTGGTGTAGGAGGAATGTTGTGTAAGGTGAATGTTGTGTAAGGTGAATGTTGTGTAAGAGGAATGTCGTTTAAAAGGAATGTCATGCAAGAGGAATGTCATGTAAAAGGAATGTCATGTAAAAGGTATGTCATGTAAAAGGAATGTCGTGTAAAAGGAATGTTGTGTAAGAGGAATGTCATGTAAAAGGATTGATGTGTTACAAGATTATTGCGTAAGAGGAATATTGTAAAGGGGAATGTGGTGTAGGAGGAATGTTGTGTAAGGTGAATGTTGTGTAAGGGGAATGTTGTGTAAGGGGAATGTTGTGTAAGGTGAATGTTGTGTAAGAGGAATGTTGTGTAAGAGGAATGTTGTGTAAGAGGAATGTCGTTTAAAAGGATGTCATGCAAGAGGAATGTCACGTAAAAGGAATGTCATGTAAGAGGAATGTTGTGTAGAAGGAATGTCATGTAAAAGGAATGTCATGTAAAAGGAATGTTGTATAAGAGGATTATTGCGTAAGAGGAATATTGTTTAAAGGAATGTCATGTTGGGGGAATGTTGTGTAGGAGGAATGTTGTGTAGGATGAATGGTGTGCGAGAGGAATATTGTGTAGGAGGAATATCATATAAGAGAAATTGATGGTCCTTGTTTTATGGTGTAATCAGTACATTAATTAAGACAAAGAATTATTTTATAACTGCAGTGGCATTTATGACATAATAAGTCTTTAAATCCATTATTAGTATAGGATTAGAAATAACTGCTATACTTGAGGGGGGATTTAAGTGGATAGTGGAACAGGTAGATCACAGGTACATGATTATACACCTGGGCACACTTTAATCATAGGTGTATACAACAATACTAAATAGCCTACACTGATCAGCATGAAGTTGTATTGCAATATTGAAAACCGCTCTCTTAATGCTGTGTTGTATTTTGTTTTGTCGACTTAATAGGATTAACAATAGATCTCATTAAATGTTTGTTATCTAGTAGTGACTATTGGCCAGGGTATGACAATGGCTATCATCAGAAGTGTGTGTTCTATTTCTCTGTGTTGATGGATGTGTTAGTCCGTCCCTACCTGTCCATTGTACCAGAAATCTGACGTGTTGCGGCAGGTGCTACATGAGAGACCTGGAATACACAGTGCATGAATGTTTGATTGTATTTAATTACAAACGTATGTATGGTTAAAAGTATAACTGACTAGTAGAGTTCATGTGTGTTACAGGACTAGGACACTGGTGCCTCAGTGGCTAGCGTTGGAGTAACACCTTACAAACATTGTTCATTACGGGCAAATGTTTAATTCTGGCAGTGCATTGCCACCACACAATTATGGTTGTAAGGTAAGTGACAATCTTGTTTACCCATAGACAGCATTCAGTTCCTTTAAATAGGTTTGTGTTGTATATTCAGCTGAACATTTAAATTACGCAGAAAATGTGTCCTTACAATGGCCTCGGGTTTACTTGGGTATATCTTTACATATATTCTCTACTGGGTAACTGTTGTTATAGAACACTGGGAAAGCTGTTCATTCTGTCGGCTGGACAGATGTAGCACTAATTGATGTGAAGATACAACAGCTGTTAATTAATGATTTTACAATGGGATCTACCTGTGTTGTAATTAACACAACTAGCACAGGTGAACACATGTTATCTGCCACTGAATGTACATACAGAAAACAGAACTATTAGTGGTGGTTTTGATTTATTGGATCTATTTTGTAATGTTACTTGTATACAAATACTTGCAGTTTGACAGTGTGAATTGTTAGCTTAGAAACTGTAACGGTTATACAGCACTACAGTTACGCTGTATCACATGTGATGTGAATTGTAAGTTTATAAGCTGTTACAGTCCATCCGTAACACACTTTAACCATAGCACACTCTACCCGTAACACATACGATCTAAACACTCAGCCATATAGAAATTGCACGACTTGTCTAATACATTCAATCACACTCTTTGTCCTCAAGTGAAAAATATCAAGGACTCAGTTTTGACCCTCGTTATTGGGTGGTTAACCAAAAGGTGCTATATCAATGGACAATTAACAACTGTATGTTATACAGAATCGGTAGCTGGTGTGTTATATCATAAGATTGTTAGCTGATGTGTGATATCATAAGATTGTTAGCTGATGTGTTATATCATAAGATTGTTAGCTGATGTGTTTATCACAAGATTGTTAGCTGATGTGTTATATCATAAGATTGTTAGCTGGTGTTTTATATCATAAGATTGTTAGCTGATGTGTTATATCATAAGATTGTTAGCTGGTGTGTGATATCATAAGATTGTTAGCTGGTGTGTTATATCATAAGATTGTTAGCTGGTGTGTGATATCATAAGATTGTTAGCTGATGTGTGATATCATAAGATTGATAACTGGTGTGTGATATCATAAGATTGTTAGCTGGTGTATTATATCATAAGATTGTTAGCTGATGTGTTATATCATAAGATTGTTAGCTGGTGTGTTATATCATAAGATTGTTAGCTGGTGTGTTATATCATAAGATTGTTAGCTGGTGTGTTATATCATAAGATTGTTAGCTGGTGTGTGATATCATAAGATTGTTAGCTGGTGTGTGATATCATAAGATTGTTAGCTGGTGTGTGATATCATAAGATTGTTAGCTGATGTGTGATATCATAAGATTGTTAACTGGTGTGTGATATCATAAGCTTGTTAGCTGGTGTGTGATATCATACGATTGTTAGCTGGTGTGTTATATCATAAGATTGTTAGCTGGTGTGTTATATCATAAGATTGTTAGCTGGTGTGTTATATCATAAGATTGTTAGCTGGTGTGTTATATCATAAGATTGTTAGCTGGTGTGTTATATCATAAGATTGTTAGCTGGTGTGTTATATCATAAGATTGTTAGCTGGTGTGTTATATCATAAGATTGTTAGCTGGTGTGTTATATCATAAGATTGTTAGCTGGTGTGTTATATCATAAGATTGTTAGCTGGTGTGTTATATCATAAGATTGTTAGCTGGTGTGTTATATCATAAGATTGTTAGCTGGTGTGTTATATCATAAGATTGTTAGCTGGTGTGTTATATCATAAGATTGTTAGCTGGTGTGTTATATCATAAGATTGTTAGCTGGTGTGTTATATCATAAGATTGTTAGCTGGTGTGTTATATCATAAGATTGTTAGCTGGTGTGTTATATCATAAGATTGTTAGCTGGTGTGTTATATCATAAGATTGTTAGCTGGTGTGTTATATCATAAGATTGTTAGCTGGTGTGTTATATCATAAGATTGTTAGCTGGTGTGTTATATCATAAGATTGTTAGCTGGTGTGTGATATCATAAGATTGTTAGCTGGTGTGTTATATCATAAGATTGTTAGCTGGTGTGTTATATCATAAGATTGTTAGCTGGTGTGTTATATCATAAGATTGTTAGCTGGTGTGTTATATCATAAGATTGTTAGCTGGTGTGTTATATCATAAGATTGTTAGCTGGTGTGTTATATCATAAGATTGTTAGCTGGTGTGTTATATCATAAGATTGTTAGCTGGTGTGTTATATCATAAGATTGTTAGCTGGTGTGTTATATCATAAGATTGTTAGCTGGTGTGTTATATCATAAGATTGTTAGCTGGTGTGTTATATCATAAGATTGTTAGCTGGTGTGTTATATCATAAGATTGTTAGCTGGTGTGTTATATCATAAGATTGTTAGCTGGTGTGTGATATCATAAGATTGTTAGCTGGTGTGTTATATCATAAGATTGTTAGCTGGTGTGTTATATCATAAGATTGTTAGCTGATGTGTTATATCATAAGATTGTTAGCTGGTGTGTTATATCATAAGATTGTTAGCTGGTGTGTTATATCATAAGATTGTTAGCTGGTGTGTTATATCATAAGATTGTTAGCTGGTGTGTTATATCATAAGATTGTTAGCTGGTGTGTTATATCATAAGATTGTTAGCTGGTGTGTTATATCATAAGATTGTTAGCTGGTGTGTTATATCATAAGATTGTTAGCTGGTGTGTTATATCATAAGATTGTTAGCTGGTGTGTTATATCATAAGATTGTTAGCTGGTGTGTTATATCATAAGATTGTTAGCTGGTGTGTTATATCATAAGATTGTTAGCTGGTGTGTTATATCATAAGATTGTTAGCTGGTGTGTTATATCATAAGATTGTTAGCTGGTGTGTTATATCATAAGATTGTTAGCTGGTGTGTTATATCATAAGATTGTTAGCTGGTGTGTGATATCATAAGATTGTTAGCTGGTGTGTGATATCATAAGATTGTTAGCTGGTGTGTGATATCATAAGATTGTTAGCTGGTGTGTTATATCATAAGATTGTTAGCTGGTGTGTTATATCATAAGATTGTTAGCTGGTGTGTTATATCATAAGATTGTTAGCTGGTGTGTTATATCATAAGATTGTTAGCTGGTGTGTTATATCATAAGTTTGTTAGCTGGTGTGTTATATCATAAGATTGTTAGCTGATGTGTTATATCATAAGATTGTTAGCTGGTGTGTTATATCATACGATTGTTAGCTGGTGTGTTATATCATAAGATTGTTAGCTGGTGTGTGATATCGTAAGATTGTTAGCTGATGTGTGATATCATACGATTGTTAGCTGATGTGTGATATCATAAGATTGTTAGCTGATGTGTGATATCATAAGATTGTCAGCTGGTGTGTTATATCATAAGATTATTAGCTGATGTGTGATATCATAAGATTGTTAGCTGATGTGTGATATCATAAGATTGTCAGCTGATGTGTTATATCATTAGATGGTTATCTGATGTGTTATATCATAAGATTGTTAGCTGGTGTGTTATATCATAAGATTGTTAGCTGGTGTGTTATATCATAAGATTGTTAACTGGTGTGTTATAACATAAGATTGTTAGCTGGTGTGTTATATTATAAGATTGTTAGCTGTTATGGGTTATTTTGTAATTTTGGTCTATGCACCCTTATTTCCTGTCAATGTTTAGTCTTACCTAAGCTCCCGTTTCCTGTTGATGTTTTGTTTGACTAAGCTCCCTTATTTCCTGTCGATGTTTTGTCTGACCTAAGCTCCCTTATTTCCTGTCGATGTTTTGTCTGACCTAAGCTCCTTTATTTTCTGCCGATGTTTTGTCTGACCTAAGCTCCCTTGTTTCTTGTCGATGTTTTGTCTGACCTAAGTTCCCTTGTTTCCTGTCAATGTTTAGTCTTACCTGTGCTCCCGTTTCCTGTTGATGTTTTGTTTGACTAAGCTCCCTTATTTCCTGTCGATGTTTTGTCTGACCTAAGCTCCTTTATTTTCTGCCGATGTTTTGTCTGACCTAAGCTCCACTGTTTCTTGTCGATGTTTTGTCTGACCTAAGCTCCTTTATTTCCTGTCAATGTTTTGTCTGACCTAAGCTCTACTGTTTCTTGTCGATGTTTTGTCTGGCCTAAGCTCCTTTATTTCATAAGATTGTTAGCTGGTGTGTTATATCATCAGCTAACAATCTTATGATATCACACACCAGTTAACAATCTTATGATATCACACACCAGTTAACAATCTTATGATATCACACACCAGTTAACAATCTTATGATATAACACATCAGCTAACAATCTTATGAAATAAAGGAGCTTAGGTAAGACAAAACATCGACAGGATACAAGGGAGCTTAGATCAGACAAAACATCGACATCTATATTTACCAACAGTGGGTACTGCACTGTTGGTAAATATAGATGTCGATGTTTTGTCTGAGCTAAGCTCCTTTATTTCCTGTCAATGTTTTGTCTGACCTATGCTCCCTTGTTTCTTGTCGATGTTTTGTCTGACCTACGCTCCCTTATTTCCTGTCAGTGTTTTGCCTGACCTAAGCTCCTTTATTTCCTGTCGATGTTTTGTCTTACCTAAGCTCCTTTATTGTCTGGTCGAAGTAAAGATTAAGGTAAGCTCCCTTACTCTCAGGTCAAGGTCAGCTTCTACATTTTAATATCAATGTTAAGCAGTAAGCAAAGCCCCAAATTGTCAGGTCAAGTGATAGCTCCAATTTAACTCTGGTATTGGTAGGTCAATATTGAGCTGTGAGGTCAGTATTAATTTCAACTTAGCTTTCGAACTTATCAGTCAAGTTTAAACTTAAGCAAAGCCACCACACTGGCTGTTAAAGATGGAATCTTAACTGAGCCCTTTATACTGGTAAAATATGTTTTAGCTTTAGCTTATAATAGCTCTCACTCTTGTAGGTCAAGTTTGAATTTCAGCCTAGCTTCTAAACTGTTAGGTCAAGTTTGAATTTCAGCCTGACCTTCATACTGTTAGGTCAAGTTTGTGGAATTTCAGCCTAGCTTCCATACTGTTAGGTCAAGTTTGAATTTCAGCCTAGCTTATATACTGTTAGGTCAAGTTTGAATTTCAGCCTAGCTTCCATACTGTTTGTTCAAGATTGAGCTTTAGCCTACCTTCCATACTGTTAGGTTAAGATTGAGCTTTAGCCTAGCTTCTGCACGCCAATCAAATCTTTTCAAATTTTGAGTTCAGTGTCCTTATTGCCTGAATCTGAATGATATTGACCACTGTGGTTAAGGTGATCTGACACACACTGGTCATGTGAGCCCCCATGTGACCACTTGGTTGTTGTCAGTTGACCAGTGATGGGTATTGATTCCCGCTATCCTCCCACTCAGAAACTGTCCTCAGGGGTGCCCTCCAATGGTCTAATTAATTTCCGTCATCCAAGGACTTTCAAATCAATGTGAGTTGGTGTAAGGATCTGTTGGGTAGGGTGATGGAGATGTCCGTCCTTTGTTGTGGAGTGGTATAACATCCCATTACTGAACCATCAATATTTACTGATTGACCGGAGTAATCTCCCCTGAATGGCATCTAGTGGAGTGAATTTGTGGGATGTATAATTAAACCTCATCTCCCCTCCTGGTTATTTTAGACTGGCCTAGAACAAAGAAAAGAACAGTTTTGAGTGTATAACCTTATGGTAACCAGAATTAAAAACTGAGTTGCTGTAGGTGCATTTTGATGAAAAGTTTTCTGAGGATCCAGTATGAAACTTTCACATTCCATTTACCTTGAATATGTTTGTAACATTCTGCAGAATATTACATTGGGGCTTCAAGAAAGTGTCTGGCTAGGGCTTGTAGTGAGTGTCTGGCCAGGGCTTAGTCTAATGATAGGTTTACAAGCAGACGTTTCACTGGTTCTCAGCTAACAAAGGAAGCTTTTAAGATCACATCAGATTAAATGTACGGATATTACAGAGAAACCTGTCTACTATGAACATTATGTGCTTTTCTTTAGAACAAAGTGGTTTCCTTGGTATACAGGTTTAATGTACATTTTGAGTGCCTGGTTTATACAGGTTTTCTGTTAAACTTTTTCATTTTACATGTTAAGTGTCGGGTATTTAAATTTTATTCTCTTCTTGAATAATTAATGAAGCTACTTAAATGTAAGTTTTTCTCAGATATTTAACTAGTTCAACATCTTCAAAAACACATTATTTCAAATGGCCATTGTGCCAATGGTTATCCTTCCATTGGTTGCCAAACCAATAGTTGGCATGCCATCAGTTGTTGAGCCATTGGTCACCACGCCGTTGGTTGTTGAGCCATTGGTCACCATGCCATTGGTTGTTGAGCCATTGGTCACCATGCCGTTGGTTTTTGAGCCATTGGTCACCACGCCATCAGTTGTTGAGCCATTGGTCCCCATGCCGTTGGTTGTTGAGCCATTGGTCACCACGCCATTAGTTGTTGAGCCATTGGTCACCATGCCGTTGGTTGTTGCGCCATTGGTCACCATGCCATTGGTTGTTGAGCCATTAGTCACCATGCAATTGGTTGTTGAATCATTGGTCACCATGCAATTGTTTGATGAGCTATTGGTCACCATGCTCAGTCAATAGTTGTCATGTCATTGGTCTTTGTGCTATTTTTGAATACTATATCCCACACTTGAATACTAGATCCCACACTTGAAAACTATATTCCACTCTTGAATACTACATTCCACTCTTGAATACTATCTCCCACACTTGAATACTATATCACACTTTTGAATACTCTTTCCCACTCTTGAATACTATATTCCTCACTTGAATACTAGATCACACACTTGAATACTAGATCCCACAATTGAAAACTATATTCCACACTTGAAAACTATATTCCACTCTTGAATACTACATTCCACTCTTGAATACTATCTCCCACACTTGAATACTATATCACACTTTTGAATACTCTTTCCCACTCTTGAATACTATATTCCTCACTTGAATACTAGATCACACACTTGAATACTAGATCCCACAATTGAAAACTATATTCCACACTTGAAAACTATATTCCACTCTTGAATACTACATTCCACTCTTGAATACTATCTCCCACACTTGAATACTATATCACACTTTTGAATACTCTTTCCCACTCTTGAATACTATATTCCTCACTTGAATACTAGATCACACACTTGAATACTAGATCCCACAATTGAAAACTATATTCCACACTTGAAAACTATTGGTTGCCAAACCAATAGTTGGCATGCCATCAGTTGTTGAGCCATCGGTCACCACGCCGTTGGTTGTTGAGCCATTGGTCCCCATGCCGTTGGTTGTTGAGCCATTGGTCACCACGCCGGTGGTTGTTGAGCCATTGGTCACCATGCCATTGGTTGTTGAGCCATTAGTCACCATGCAATTGGTTGTTGAATCATTGGTCACCATGCAATTGTTTGATGAGCTATTGGTCACCATGCTCAGTCAATAGTTGGCATGTCATTGGTCTTTGTGCTATTTTTGAATACTATATCCCACACTTGAATACTAGATCCCACACTTGAAATTGGTCACCACGCCGTTGGTTGTTGAGCCATTGGTCGCCACGCCATCAGTTGTTGAGCCATTGGTCACCATGCCGTTTGTTGTTGAGCCATTGGTCACCATGCCGTTGGTTGCTGAGCCATTGGTCACCATGCCGTTGGTTGTTGACCCATTGGTGACCACGCCATCAGTTGTTGAGCCATTTGTCACCAAGCCGTTGGTTGTTGAGCCATTGGTCACCACGCCATTAGTTGTTGAGCCATTGGTCACCATGCCGTTGGTTGGTGAGCCATTGGTCACCACGCCGTTGGTTGTTGAGCTATTGGTCACCATGCCGTTGGTTGTTGAGCCATTGGTCACCATGCCATTGGTTGTTGAGCCATTGGTCACCATGCAATTGGTTGTTGAATCATTGGTCACCATGCAATTGTTTGATGAGCTATTGGTCACCATGCTCAGTCAATAGTTGTCATGTCATTGGTCTTTGTGCTATTTTTGAATACTATATCCCACACTTGAATACTAGATCCCACACTTGAAAACTATATTCCACTCTTGAATACTACATTCCACTCTTGAATACTATCTCCCACACTTGAATACTATATCACACTTTTGAATACTCTTTCCCACTCTTGAATACTATATTCCTCACTTGAATACTAGATCACACACTTGAATACTAGATCCCACAATTGAAAACTATATTCCACACTTGAAAACTATATTCCACTCTTGAATACTACATTCCACTCTTGAATACTATATCCCACACTTGAATACTATATCAGACTTTTGAATACTATTTCCCACTCTTGAATACTATATTCCACACTTCAAGATTCAAGATTCAAGAAGCTTTATTTAACGTCGCATATACATGTAACATAATAACATTAGCACTGTAGTGCTATTCTTGCGACAAAACGAATACAACATTCCACTCTTGAACCTACATTTCTCTCATGAATACTATATTCGACACCTGAAAATTATATTCCACTCTTGAATACTACATACCACACTTGGATATTATATTCCTCACTTGAATTATATATCCCACTCTTGAAAACTATATTCCACACTCGAATACTATATTCCATACTTCAATACTATATTCCACACTTTAATACTATTTTCTACACTTGAATACTATATCCCACTCTTGAATACTATATCCCACACTTGAATACTTGATCCCACTCTTGAATACTATATCCCACACTTGAATACTAGATCCCACCCTTGAATACTATATTCCTCACTTGAATACTATATTCCACTCTTGAATACTATATTCCTCACTAGAATACTATATTCCACTCTTACACTTGAATACTTAATTCCACTCTTGAATACTAGATTCCACTCGTGAATACTATGCCCCACACTTGGATACTGTGTATTTTCATATCATCCCAAAAAATATTGTAACATTTTTTTTTTCTTGGAAAAGGAAATTTCAAGAAAAAAATAAAATTTAACATTTGTTAAGCATTTACATTATTATTTTTTGCTATTTTTTACTTGCAAATATAGCAGCTGTACAGTCAGCATACATTAGAACTGTACAAATTGATGTGCCAAAGCTGTTAACAGGTTTGTTTGTTTATCCTTTTGAATATCATGCATATTACTTATAATAAACCCCTCATAAAATGCCGTTCAAAGGTCCGTCAACTTGTCAAAGGTGAAAATTGAGGACTTTTGCTTCCAAGTTTGGTAGTACCAAGTATATATATAGACCAGTACTACAGTATGTGTAAAATCACTGTTAAATACAATGTGATTTGTTTGTCTACCTGCACCAGCTGTAACCTTCGCGTGTCAGGTGGTGGAGTCCGCGTTAACAATGTTATTGGAACGTTCCTGTCTATACCGCTGGTACTGATATCTGTCTTCAGAGAGACAATACTAACGTATACGATTTAGTTGTTAATTTCCTCTTTAACTTATGTGGAATAGAAGGTCCTTTTATAATAGTTTCAAAGAACAGAAACCAATTAAGAAAACATGTTACAGTGGGTACTGCACTGTTGGTAAATATAGATAAGGTATATCATGTGAACTACATAGTATTGATGTATATGGGAAGTAGTTCCCGAGTCTGTCATTATAGTATTACACGAGACAGAACAAGTAGGGTATATAATGTTTTGCCTTTAGATTACTGGGGTGAAGGGTTTTCTATTTTATTAAAATATGTTGGTGTCCTTTCAAGGTCCTAAGGTTAATATGTGTTGAAAAAGGCATAATACATCTTCTCAAAGACCAACAGCCCTGTCGTGATATGTGCCATATAGCTTGCTGGAATGGATGGTAGTACACTAAATGCCAAGCAACGGGCTTTGTGAGCTTATGCTGTGGAGCAGCGTACATTGAACATTTTCTACTGTCTTCTTTTCTTTTAAAATGAAACTTATCCAGAAAGGCTGAGTAGATTTTGACTACATTTGGTCTTGAGCAATGTTGGGCCAATGTGACTCAATTTGTAGCCCCTTCTTGTTGATAGAGTCCAATAGGGGAAGCTGTGATTAATCTTTGAAAGATTCTTTTTTCTGTACAGATAAAAGAGGGTTTCTCTATCCCCCGTAGAAACAGAGGGGCAGGGTCTAATAAGTGAAATAAGGTTTACGTTTTTAAGCTTTTCTCCTTCAATACATATTAAGGATTTTGTTCTTTTGTTCCTTAGGCCAAGAGGATTTAATTTTGTATAAATGAATTATTCTCTATTAAACATGAACTCAGAAAAAGTTAGATATGGAAATTATCTAAAAATAGTATGCTTTCATAAATTCTGTACATTCAACAGTTTTCGAGTTTTAGGGGTTTTAAAGATTTTAACTTATGACGTCATGGTGGCCATATTGGATTTTTGACCTACTTAAAAATGTTCCTCGAACATCTTCAGACCTTGGCCTACAACATACTTAAAAAACTATAAACCTATATTTTACGAATCAAAAGATACAGAGTCCACAAAAAACGGCAGAAGAATAAGAATAATAAGAAATTTATAGGTCTTTTCACCAGTTGGTGAAAAGCCCTAATAAACAAACCATGATGCATAGATTGATTATTTTTGCCCATAGCTTACTTGAAGGAAAGGGCCTTAATGCTTTTTCAAACAATATACCTAGGACTTTGTCCAAGGTCAAAGGGGTCAAATGTGGCAGAAGCTTCAAACGACTTAAGTAAACTGTGAGGCTAATGCTATGTTTAAATTATGTTCCCAGCAGCCATGGCAATCACATTTCAGGGCGCTGTGGACAAAACGGGATGGATTTGAGACAACACAGGGGGACGGGATGGACAGACCTGACAGGCCGTGATTGCCGTGGATGCCGGGCCAGATTTTTAAACTGTCAGAAAATTTGCCATGGCAATAACGGTGCGGATGAGAAACCTAGTAGTATAGGCCGTAGTAAAGCGGGATGAAAGCAACAGTACGTAATAGGCCGTAACAAAACTTGGAAGCGGTAAATAGTTGGACGGTAAGCATGTGTATTCCCCGGCATCTCGCAGTCCTTTCAAGTCTAAGGATACAATGTTTTTTTTACTGTGGGCACAAACATGTTCCAAAGCAGCGCGGCGTCCACGTTTCATCCGTAGAAAGCCTTTACAGAATGTGAAAAACCTGTCGCACCTTGATTAGAACGTGAGAAATGTAAGGGGGGCCATCAGAATGTGATGGGCTGGGAGGGACGTTCTGGTATCCATGGTAGACCCCGGGCCAAACCGTAGTGCGCCTTGGAGCCTCCGGTACTTAGCAGCCCCTTTTCCCTTACGGCCCGTCACGGATACCGTGATAGATTGTGAGAAACTTAGCAAGACCTAATAACAAAACTTGAACACAAAGAAAAAATTGCCAAAAATCCACAGCGCACTACGTTTTGAGCAAACGGGGCTGCCGTTGCTGCCGAGAACATAATGTAAACCAAGCATTACATTATTATTTGTCTGGTAGCTTTTTAAGCAAAGGGCTATCAATTGTTATAGATAAATGTTTAAATGTTACTTTTATTCAATGCAATTTAAGACATAGATGTTAAAAATATTAAAAGGACTTGCAAAATAAATGTCTGTCATAAGGAATGGTTTGGCTTTAACAAAAAATGTCCCTGTTACATTTCAGCTGACAGGAGTCAAATGTATTATAACAAGTATAGGTATCATTGAAAACATATCAACAGACCAGGAAGAACCACTGGTCACCATGTTAGACGTGAACCACTGATCCCTATGTTAGATGTGAACTACTGATCCCTATGTTAGATGTGAACCACTGATTTCTATGTTAGATGTGAACCACTGATCCCAATGTTAGATGTGAACCACTGATCCCTATGTTAGATGTGAACCACTGATCCCTGTGTTAGATGTGAACCACTGATCCCTATGTTATATGTGAACCACTGATTACTATGTTAGATGTGAACCACTGATCCCTATGTAAGATGTGAACCACTGATTCCTATGTTAGATGTGAACCGCTGATCTCAATGTTAGATGTGAACCACTGATCCCTATGTAAGACGTGAACCACTGATCCCTATGTTAGATGTGAACCACTGATCCCTATGTTAGATGTGAACCACTGATTCTAATGTTAGATGTGAACCACTGATCCCTATGTTAGATGTGAACCACTGATCCCTATGTTAGATGTGAATCACTGATCCCTAGTTTGGTGTGATTCACTGATCCCTATGTTAGATGTGAACTACTGATCCCTATGTTAGATGTGAATCACTGATCCCTATGTTAGATGTGAACCACTGATCCCTATGTTAGATGTGAACCACTGATTCCTATGTTAGATGTGAACCACTGATCCCTATGTTAGATGTGAACCACTGATCCCTATGTTAGATGTGAACCACTGATCCCTATGTTAGATGTGAACCACTGATCCCTATGTTAGATGTGAACCACTGATCCCTATGTTAGATGTGAACCACTGATCCCTATGTTAGATGTGAACCACTGATCCCTATGTTAGATGTGAACCACTGATCCCTATGTTAGATGTGAACCACTGATCCCTATGTTAGATGTGAACCACTGATCCCTATGTTAGATGTGAACCACTGATCCCTATGTTAGATGTGAACCACTGATCCCAATGTTAGATGTGAACCACTGATCCCTATGTTAGATGTGAACCACTGATCCCTATGTTAGATGTGAACCACTGATCCCTATGTTAGATGTGAACCACTGATCCCTATGTTAGATGTGAACCACTGATCCCTATGTTAGATGTGAACCACTGATCCCTATGTTAGATGTGAACCACTGATCCCTATGTTAGATGTGAACCACTGATCCCTATGTTAGATGTGAACCACTGATCCCTATGTTAGATGTGAACCACTGATCCCTATGTTAGATGTGAACCACTGATCCCTATGTTAGATGTGAACCACTGATCCCTATGTTAGATGTGAACCACTGATCCCTATGTTAGATGTGAACCACTGATCCCTATGTTAGATGTGAACCACTGATCCCTATGTTAGATGTGAACCACTGATCCCTATGTTAGATGTGAACCACTGATCCCTATGTTAGATGTGAACCACTGATCCCTATGTTAGATGTGAACCACTGATCCCTATGTTAGATGTGAACCACTGATCCCTATGTTAGATGTGAACCACTGATCCCTATGTTAGATGTGAACCACTGATCCCTATGTTAGATGTGAACCACTGATCCCTATGTTAGATGTGAACCACTGATCCCTATGTTAGATGTGAACCACTGATCCCTATGTTAGATGTGAACCACTGATCCCTATGTTAGATGTGAACCACTGATCCCTATGTTAGATGTGAACCACTGATCCCTATGTTAGATGTGAACCACTGATCCCTATGTTAGATGTGAACCACTGATCCCTATGTTAGATGTGAACCACTGATCCCTATGTTAGATGTGAACCACTGATCCCTATGTTAGATGTGAACCACTGATCCCTATGTTAGATGTGAACCACTGATCCCTATGTTAGATGTGAACCACTGATTCCTATGTTAGATGTGAACCACTGATCCCTATGTTAGATGTGAACCACTGATTCCTATGTTAGATGTGAACCACTGATCCCTATGTTAGATGTGAACCACTGATTCCTATGTTAGATGTGAACCACTGATCCCTATGTTAGATGTGAACCACTGATTCCTATGTTAGATGTGAACCACTGATCCCTATGTTAGATGTGAACCACTGATTCCTATGTTAGATGTGAACCACTGATCCCTATGTTAGATGTGAACCACTGATTCCTATGTTAGATGTGAACCACTGATCCCTATGTTAGATGTGAACCACTGATCCCTATGTTAGATGTGAACCACTGATCCCTATGTTAGATGTGAACCACTGATCCCTATGTTAGATGTGAACCACTGATCCCTATGTTAGATGTGAACCACTGATCCCTATGTTAGATGTGAACCACTGATCCCTATGTTAGATGTGAACCACTGATCCCTATGTTAGATGTGAACCACTGATCCCTATGTTAGATGTGAACCACTGATCCCTATGTTAGATGTGAACCACTGATCCCTATGTTAGATGTGAACCACTGATCCCTATGTTAGATGTGAACCACTGATCCCTATGTTAGATGTGAACCACTGATCCCTATGTTAGATGTGAACCACTGATCCCTATGTTAGATGTGAACCACTGATCCCTATGTTAGATGTGAACCACTGATCCCTATGTTAGATGTGAACCACTGATCCCTATGTTAGATGTGAACCACTGATCCCTATGTTAGATGTGAACCACTGATCCCTATGTTAGATGTGAACCACTGATCCCTATGTTAGATGTGAACCACTGATCCCTATGTTAGATGTGAACCACTGATCCCTATGTTAGATGTGAATCACTGATCCCTATGTTAGATGTGAACCACTGATTCCTATGTTAGATGGGAACCACTGATCCCTATGTTAGATGTGAACCACTGATTCCTATGTTAGATGTGAACTACTGATTTCTATGTTAGATGTGAACCACTGATTCCAATGTTAGCTGTGAACCACTGATTTCTATGTTAGATGTGAACCACTGATCCATTTGTTAGATGTAAACCACTGATTCGAATGTTAGATATGAACCACTGATTCCTATGTTAGATGTGAACCACTGATCCCTATGTTAGATGTGAACCACTTATTCCTATGTTAGATGTAAACCACTGATTCCAATGTTAGACGTGAACCACTGATTCCTATGTTAGATGTAAACCACTGATTTCTATGTTAGATGTGAACCACTGATCCCTATGTTAGATGTGAACCAATGATTCCTATGTTAGATGTAAACCACTGATTCCTATGTTAGATGTGAACCACTGATTCCAATGTTAGATGTGAACCACTGATCCCTATGTTAGATGTGAACCACTGATTTCTATGTTAGATTTAAACCACTGATTCCAATGTTAGACGTGAACCACTGATTCCTATGTTAGATATGAACCACTGATCCCTATGTTAGATGTGATTCACTGATTCCAATGTTAGATGTGAACCACTGATTCCTATGTTAGATTTGAACCACTGATCCCTATGTTAGATTTGAACCACTGATCCCTATGTTAGATATGAACTACTGATCCCTATGTTAGATGTGAATCACTGATCCCTATGTTAGATGTGAACCACTGATTCCTATGTTAGATGTGAACCACTGATCCATTTGTTAGATGTAAACCACTGATTCCAATGTTAGATGTGAACCACTGATTCCTATGTTAGATGTGAACCACTGATCCCTATGTTAGATGTTAACTACTGATTCCTATGTTAGTTTCTCTGGGCTACTTGATACAGAGATAGAGGTACCCTGTTGTGATCAGCTGACACAATAGAAAGAAGTTTAAACCAATAGAGGGTATTGGTTTGGCCATTGATTGGTACCCTTCGTGTGTGTATACACAGCCACGGTTTTCATTAGGTATTTGGTTACACTTTACACACAGTGCTGTTGTGCCTACACTCTCTCTGTTCCAGTGGAAGTGCCATTTGAATTGATAGGTTTGCAATGGGAGATGAAAGTTAGTGCTGATACGTTTTGAGTATTCTATTCCAATATTGACATTCCTGCCAAAGGCTGCAGTATTCCATGTGTCCACACCAAACATGATGTGTCCCTGTAAAACAGCTGCAGTATTCATACACAGCAGCACGGCTACATTTAATGGGAAAAGTTTTAAAAGTAGAAATTGGTTTAAAATGATATGTGTCAATTAAATAAGTTTAAGTTGAAATACACATCAATACCTTGGGTTAGTTAACTTGCCTTGTTTTGTTTCCTTTTTCATCTTAACCTTACATTATGTTTAAAATTTTCATGAAGAAGAACTGCTATAGAGAAAGCTAAACAGTTTGTATGTCCTATACTGGAGTTAACTAGACAGTGTGTATGTCCTATACTGGAGTTAACTAGACAGTCTGTATGTCCTATACTGGAGTTAACTAGATTGTCTGTATTTCCTATATTGGAGTTAACTAGACAGTGTGTATGTCCTATACTGGAGTTAACTAGACAGTCTGTATGTCCTATATTGGAGTTAACTAGACAGTCTGTATGTCCTACACTGGAGTTATCTTGACAGTCTGTATGTCCTATACTGGAGTTAACTAGACAGTCTGTATGTCCTATACTGGAGTTAACTAGACAGTGTGTATGTCCTATACTGGAGTTATCTTGACAGTGTGTATGCCCTATATTGGAGTTAACTAGACAGTCTGTATGTCCTATACTGGAGTTAACTAGACAGTCTGAATGTCCTATACTGGAGTTATCTTGACAGTCTGTATGTCCTATACTGGAGTTATCTTGACAGCGTGTATGTCATATACTGGAGTTATCTTGACAGTCGGTATGTCCTATACTGGAGTTATCTAGACAGTCTGTATGTCCTATACTGGAGTTAACTAGACAGTGTGTATGTCCTATAATGGAGTTAACTTGACAGTGTGTATGTCCTATACTGGAGTTATCTTGACAGTCTGTATGTCCTATACTGGAGCTAACTAGACAGTCTGTATGTCCTATACTGGAGTTAACTAGACAGGGTGTATGTCCTATACTGGAGTTAACTAGACAGTGTGTATGTCCTATACTGGAGTTAACTTGACAGTCTGTATGTCCTATACTGGAGTTAACTAGACAGTGAGTATGTCCTATACTGGAGTTAACTTGACAGTCTGTATGTCCTATACTGGAGTTAACTTGACAGTGTGTATGTCATATACTGGAGTTATCTTGACAGTCTGTATGTCCTATACTCGAGATATCTTGACAGTCTGTATGTCCTATACTGGAGTTAACTAGACAGTCAGTATGTCCTATACTGGAGTTAACTAGACAGTCAGTATGTCCTATACTGGAGTTAACTAGACAGTGTATATGTCCTATATTGGAGTTATCTTGACAGTCTGTATGTCCTATACTAGAGTTAACTAGACAGTGTGTATGTCCTATACTGGAGTTAACTAGACAGTCAGTATGTCCTATACTGGAGTTAACTAGACAGTGAGTATGTCCTATACTGGAGTTAACTTGACAGTCTGTATGTCCTATACTGGAGCTAACTAGACAGTCTGTATGTCCTATACTGGAGTTAACTAGACAGGGTGTATGTCCTATATTGGAGTTATCTTGACAGTCTGTATGTCCTATACTGGAGTTAACTTGACAGTGTGTATGTCATATACTGGAGTTATCTGTTGAAAGGAAAGAGGATGAAACATCTACATTCTCATGAAAATTCTACATGGTTAAATGAATATTTACAGAACAAAATCAATTTCAAACTGTCAATGTTTGAAATCTCTGTAAAGGGTTGTTTGAGGCTTTATACCTGATTTGAAGCTATTGACAGACTGCGTATCCAGCTGAATTAACATTGGTTAAAATCCATTTCGAATGTTTAAATATTTAATGGTTTTCTGCCATGTAAACAGTAGCATACAGGAAAGACCCTGCATTGTGCTGACCTCTTATAGATATGGAAATGTCAAAGTCTCCTCAGCTATTTCTGAACTTCTATTACATATTGTAGTATCAGTCTCCTCAGCTATTTTTGAACTTCTATTACATATTGTAACATCAGTCTCCTTAGATGTTGCTCAATTTCTCACACATGTGAGAATATACAAATGAGGAAATATCAAAGTGTATTTAACTGTTATTCATTTCTCAATATAAAACAATACATCCATTTCAATGACAGCCCTAGATAGCCACTCATTTCGTCCATTTCCATCATGCAGCTTCCTTAGGTCAGAAAGAGGCAAGGCAGTTCTGATCACCTTCATACAATTGCCGTTATACAGAAAAATTAACATTTTTGTCTTCATAAGATTTATCAACGAACCAATGCCATTGATACTTGATGCAAAGATTCAATTGTCTAAGAGGACATGTGATTGTGAAGACGGTAGTGAAGGTGACTCCTTAGAGGGATATAGGGGCCCAACAGACGGCAATCGCACAAAAATATACAGAGAGTGGGATACCTATGGGCCCAACAGACGGCAATCGCACAAAAATATACAGAGAGAGAGATAGGGGCCCAACAGACAGCAATTGCACAAAAATATACAGAGAGAGGGATAGTGGCCCAACAGACAGCAATCGCACAAAAATATACAGAGAGAGGGATAGGGGCCCAACAGACAGCAATCGCACAAAAATATACAGAGAGAGAGATAGGGGCCCAACAGACAGCAATTGCACAAAAATATACAGAGAGAGGGATAGTGGCCCAACAGACAGCAATCGCACAAAAATATACAGAGAGAGGGATAGGGGCCCAACAGACAGCAATCGCACAAAAATATACAGAGAGAGAGATAGGGGCCCAACAGACAGCAATTGCACAAAAATATACAGAGAGAGGGATAGTGGCCCAACAGACAGCAATCGCACAAAAATATACAGAGAGAGGGATAGGGGCCCAACAGACAGCAATCGCACAAAAATATACAGAGAGAGAGATAGGGGCCCAACAGACAGCAATTGCACAAAAATATACAGAGAGAGGGATAGTGGCCCAACAGACAGCAATCGCACAAAAATATACAGAGAGAGGGATAGTGGCCCAACAGACAGCAATCGCACAAAAATATACAGAGAAGCATACATGTAGATTATAAATGGCACAGGATTAGCTGGTACAATGTATCAGTGTCATTCTTGTCAGTAGCACCACTGTAATATAGACGTAGTGTAACCATGCCAAACCTTTGAAATCCTGGAGCCATCATGAATCCCCCTAGTGCCACCTTAATGAAACACACACACCGAGTTTGAATATCGTACCAGAGTTGGTGGTGCTCGTAACAACACCGTAGTACTGCTTTGAGTCCCCTAGTGTTGTCATGAATCAGTGTGACTCCCGAATACTACGATCACCCCCGGATGGCTACAAAAGCTTGCATACTTCTACAATAAGACCAGTAGTACTAGTGACACTACGGTTATCAAAATACTGTGGCTCTGCTATGGATGACCATGGAGGTTTTAGGCAGCTTAAAACTACTGTAGTTAATACGGACTTACTACAGAAACCTAGGTTTGTCCCCGTGTTTGCACCACTGTAGTAACTTGTACCCTTTATCATGATCTCTAGTACAAAGTATTACTACATAATGAGGAACAAACTTGTACCCTTTATCCTGATCTCTAGTACAAGGTATTACTACATAATGAGGAACAAGCTTGTACCCTTTATCCTGATCTCTAGTACAAGGTATAACTACATAATGAGGAACAAACTTGTACCCTTTATCCTGATCTCTAGTACAAGGTATTACTACATAATGAGGAACAAGCTTGTACCCTTTATCCTGATCTCTAGTACAAGGTATTACTACATAATGAGGAACAAACTTGTACCCTTTATCCTGATCTCTAGTACAAGGTATTACTACATAATGAGGAACAAACTTGTACCCTTTATCCTGATCTCTAGTACAAGGTATTACTACATAATGAGGAACAAACTTGTACCCTTTATCCTGATCTCTAGTACAAGGTATTACTACATAATGAGGAACAAACTTGTACCCTTTATCCTGATCTCTAGTACAAGGTATTACTACATAATGAGGAACAAACTTGTACCCTTTATCCTGATCTCTAGTACAAGGTATTACTACATAATGAGGAACAAACTTGTACCCTTTATCCTGATCTCTAGTACAAGGTATTACTACATAATGAGGAACAAACTTGTACCTTTTATCCTGATCTCTAGTACAAGGTATTACTACATAATGAGGAACAAACTTGTACCCTTTATCCTGATCTCTAGTACAAGGTATTACTACATAATGAGGAACAAACTTGTACCTTTTATCCTGATCTCTAGTACAAGGTATTACTACATAATGAGGAACAAACTTGTACCTTTTATCCTGATCTCTAGTACAAGGTATTACTACATAATGAGGAACAAACTTGTACCTTTTATCCTGATCTCTAGTACAAGGTATTACTACATAATGAGGAACAAACTTGTACCTTTTATCCTGATCTCTAGTACAAGGTATTACTACATAATGAGGAACAAACTTGTACCTTTTATCCTGATCTCTAGTACAAGGTATTACTACATAATGAGGAACAAACTTGTACCTTTTATCCTGATCTCTAGTACAAGGTATTACTACATAATGAGGAACAAACTTGTACCTTTTATCCTGATCTCTAGTACAAGGTATTACTACATAATGAGGAACAAACTTGTACCTTTTATCCTGATCTCTAGTACAAGGTATTACTACATAATGAGGAACAAACTTGTACCTTTTATCCTGATCTCTAGTACAAGGTATTACTACATAATGAGGAACAAACTTGTACCTTTTATCCTGATCTCTAGTACAAGGTATTACTACATAATGAGGAACAAACTTGTACCTTTTATCCTGATCTCTAGTACAAGGTATTACTACATAATGAGGAACAAACTTGTACCTTTTATCCTGATCTCTAGTACAAGGTATTACTACATAATGAGGAACAAACTTGTACCTTTTATCCTGATCTCTAGTACAAGGTATTACTACATAATGAGGAACAAACTTGTACCTTTTATCCTGATCTCTAGTACAAGGTATTACTACATAATGAGGAACAAACTTGTACCTTTTATCCTGATCTCTAGTACAAGGTATTACTACATAATGAGGAACAAACTTGTACCTTTTATCCTGATCTCTAGTACAAGGTATTACTACATAATGAGGAACAAACTTGTACCTTTTATCCTGATCTCTAGTACAAGGTATTACTACATAATGAGGAACAAACTTGTACCTTTTATCCTGATCTCTAGTACAAGGTATTACTACATAATGAGGAACAAACTTGTACCTTTTATCCTGATCTCTAGTACAAGGTATTACTACATAATGAGGAACAAACTTGTACCTTTTATCCTGATCTCTAGTACAAGGTATTACTACATAATGAGGAACAAACTTGTACCTTTTATCCTGATCTCTAGTACAAGGTATTACTACATAATGAGGAACAAACTTGTACCTTTTATCCTGATCTCTAGTACAAGGTATTACTACATAATGAGGAACAAACTTGTACCTTTTATCCTGATCTCTAGTACAAGGTATTACTACATAATGAGGAACAAACTTGTACCTTTTATCCTGATCTCTAGTACAAGGTATTACTACATAATGAGGAACAAACTTGTACCTTTTATCCTGATCTCTAGTACAAGGTATTACTACATAATGAGGAACAAACTTGTACCTTTTATCCTGATCTCTAGTACAAGGTATTACTACATAATGAGGAACAAACTTGTACCTTTTATCCTGATCTCTAGTACAAGGTATTACTACATAATGAGGAACAAACTTGTACCTTTTATCCTGATCTCTAGTACAAGGTATTACTACATAATGAGGAACAAACTTGTACCTTTTATCCTGATCTCTAGTACAAGGTATTACTACATAATGAGGAACAAACTTGTACCTTTTATCCTGATCTCTAGTACAAGGTATTACTACATAATGAGGAACAAACTTGTACCTTTTATCCTGATCTCTAGTACAAGGTATTACTACATAATGAGGAACAAACTTGTACCTTTTATCCTGATCTCTAGTACAAGGTATTACTACATAATGAGGAACAAACTTGTACCTTTTATCCTGATCTCTAGTACAAGGTATAACTACATAATGAGGAACAAACTTGTACCTTTTATCCTGATCTCTAGTACAAGGTATTACTTCATAATGAGGAACAAACTTGTACCCTTTATCCTGATCTCTAGTACAAGGTATTACTACATAATGAGGAACAAGCTTGTACCCTTTATCGTGATCTCTAGTACAAGGTATTACTACATATCCTGATCTCTAGTACAAGAAACTACATATCCTGATCCATAATACAAGTTAATATGAATGAAATGTTATCACCTTGATTTATCTCATCTCATGTTAAAGAGGTAAACAATTTGTCATGTGTATCTTTAAAATGAGATTGCTTTCATTAAATTTCCATGGAAATAAATCAATTAGCACTCAAAGATCAATTCATAATGTAAAATTGATCTTATTTTCTTTGACAATTGACAAATAATGACATATTAAATATTAAAATGTTATTGGCATCTTTTGTAGTTTTGGCCTTGAAGTTTAAGAAATGTGTTGCAATTTGCAATATGATGGTAGGCAGAGTAACATGTAACCATGTGCCTAATCTAGCAGCGTGACGTCGAACCAGTGCTCTTGACATTAACAATGTTGACTTGCTTCAAGCTTCGGATTATTGAGTTATAACTTCTACCATACATTTTTGACATTGAAGATATCTGTCATCTGTCGGGTTCATGGGGTGCAGGACTGACCATGTTTTAGATTGACATTTCATGTTGTCCCCACAGAGATGATAGCTTGGGGGAAGCTTATCTGTACTAATATGGACTGATGGTACCATGTTGGAGCACTGACAGCAAGACAATCTATAGTTCACTCCAACACTGACTGTCAGGGACACCAGTCAGCTGGTGTGCCAGGGGACTACACAACAACATACAGTCAGGGGACTACACAACAACATATAGTCAGGGCATTACACAATAACATATAGTCAGGGCACTACACAACAACATATAGTCAGGGGACTACACAACAACATATAGTCAGGGCACTACACAACACCATATCAACATATAGCCAGGGGACTACACAACAACATATAGTCAGGGGACTAAACACTACACAACAACATATAGCCAGGGGACTACACAACAACATATAGTCAGGGAAATACACAACAACATATAGTCAGGGCACTACACAACAACATATAGTCAGGGCACTACACAACAACATACAGTCAGGGGACTACACAACAACATATAGCCAGGGGACTACACAACAACCTATAGTTCACTCCAACACTGACTGTCAGGGACACCAGTCAGCTGCTGTGCCAGGGGACTACACAACAACATACAGCCAGGGGACTACACAACAACATACAGTCAGGGGACTACACACCAACATATTGCCAGGGGACTACACAACACCATATAGTCAGGGGACTACACAACAACATATAGCCAGGGGACTACAAAACAAAATATAGCCAGGGGACTACACAACAACCTATAGTTCACTCCAACACTGACTGTCAGGGACGCCAGTCAGCTGCTGTGCCAGGGGACTACTCAGCAACATACAGCCAGGGGTCTACACAAAAACATTCAGTCAGGGGACTACACACCAACATATTGCCAGGGGACCACACAACACCATATAGTCAGGGGACAACACAACAACATATAGTCAGGAGACTACACAACAACATATAGTCAAGGGACTACACAACAACATATATTCAGGGGACTGCACAACAACATATAGTCAGGGGACTACGCAACAACATACAGCCAGGGGACTACACAACAACATATAGTCAGGGGAATACACAACAACATATAGCCAGGGGACTACAAAACAACATATAGCCAGGGGACTACACAACAACATACAGTCAGGGGACTACACAACAACATATATTCAGGGGACTACACAACAACATATAGTCAGGGGAATACACAACAACATATAGCCAGGGGACTACAAAACAACATATAGTCAGGGCACTACACAACAACATATAGTCAGGGGACTACACAACAACATATAGTCAGGGCACTACACAACAACATATAGTCAGGGGACTACACAACAACATATAG
>NW_018408806.1:134543-156272 GCF_002113885.1 Mizuhopecten yessoensis | reverse complement strand
ACCATTACAAAGTGTTTCTTTCTCACACTCCCTCATTGCTTTCTACCATTACAAAGTGTTTCTTTCTCACACTCCCTCATTGCTTTCCACCATTACAAAGTGTTTCTTTCTCACACTCCCTCATTGCTTTCCACCATTATTAAGTGTTTCTTTCTCACACTCCCTCATTGCTTTCCACCATTACAAAGTGTTTCTTTCTCACACTCCCTCACACCTCACACTCCCTCACACTCCCTCACACTCACACTCCCTCACACTCCCTCACACTCCCTCACACCTCACACTCCATCACACCTCACACTCCCTCACACTCCCTCACACCTCACACTCCCTCACACTCCCTCTCACATTCCCTCACACTCCCTCACACTCCCTCATTGCTTTGTGTTATAAAGTTATACTTACTATTAACCTTCTTGTAATGATTAACAAAGAAAAAGGGGGGAAAAGAATGAGCAGTAAAAGAACATATATAAATCTAGTATTTACTGAAAGGTAAAAAAAAGCAGCACCAAATCCAATTCACAGGAAGTGGAAATAGGCGGGAAGCTCGGATACAATGATATGATCTTACTGTTGTCTGTTGAAGTGAATTATACAATGAATGTTGTTTGTGTTGGAGTTAACTAGAAGTTGTCTGTTGTCTTTATTAGGTTAATCGGGAAGTTGTCTGTTGGTTTGAAGTTGTCTTGCTGTCAGTGTTGGAGTGAACTGGAAACATTGTCAGTGTTGAAGTGAACTGGAGGTTGTCTTGCTGTCAGTGTTGAAGTAAACTGGAGGTTGTCTTGATGTCAGTGTTAGAGTGTACTGGAGGTTGTCTTGCTGTCAGTGTTGAAGTAAACTTGAGGTTGTCTTGCTGTCAGTGTTGGAGTGAACTTGAGGTTGTCTTGCTGTCAGTGTTAGAGTGAACTTGAGGTTGTCTTGCTGTCAGTGTTGGAGTGAATTTGAGGTTGTCTTGCTATCAGTGTTGGAGTGTACTGGAGGTTGTCTTACTGTCAGTGTTAGAGTGTACTGGAGGTTGACTTGCTGTCAGTGTTGGAGTGAACTTGAGGTGGTCTTGCTGTCAGTGTTAGAGTGTACTGGAGGTTGTCTTGCTGTCAGTGTTAGAGTGTACTGGAGGTTGACTTGCTGTCAGTGTTAGAGTGAACTTGAGGTGGTCTTGCTGTCAGTGTTAGAGTGTACTTGAGGTTGTCTTGCTGTCAGTGTTGGAGTGAATTTGAGGTTGTCTTGCTATCAGTGTTGGAGTGTACTGGAGGTTGTCTTACTGTCAGTGTTAGAGTGTACTGGAGGTTGACTTGCTGTCAGTGTTGGAGTGAACTTGAGGTGGTCTTGCTGTCAGTGTTAGAGTGTACTGGAGGTTGTCTTGCTGTCAGTGTTAGAGTGTACTGGAGGTTGACTTGCTGTCAGTGTTAGAGTGAACTTGAGGTGGTCTTGCTGTCAGTGTTAGAGTGTACTTGAGGTTGTCTTGCTGTCAGTGTTGGAGTGAATTTGAGGTTGTCTTGCTATCAGTGTTGGAGTGTACTGGAGGTTGTCTTACTGTCAGTGTTAGAGTGTACTGGAGGTTGACTTGCTGTCAGTGTTGGAGTGAACTTGAGGTGGTCTTGCTGTCAGTGTTAGAGTGTACTTGAGGTTGTCTTGCTGTCAGTGTTAGAGTGTACTGGAGGTTGTCTTGTTGTCAGTGTTGGAGTGAACTTGAGGTTGTCTTGCTGTCAGTGTTAGAGTGAACTTGAGGTTGTCTTGCTGTCAGTGTTGGAGTGAACTTGAGGTTGTCTTGCTGTCAGTGTTAGAGTGAACTTGAGGTTGTCTTGCTGTCAGTGTTGGAGTGAACTTGAGGTTGTCTTGCTGTCAGTGTTAGAGTGAACTTGAGGTTGTCTTGCTGTCAGTGTTAGAGTGAACTTGAGGTTGTCTTGCTGTCAGTGTTGGAGTGAATTTGAGGTTGTCTTGCTATCAGTGTTGGAGTGTACTGGAGGTTGTCTTACTGTCAGTGTTAGAGTGTACTGGAGGTTGACTTGCTGTCAGTGTTGGAGTGAACTTGAGGTGGTCTTGCTGTCAGTGTTGGAGTGTACTGGAGGTTGTCTTACTGTCAGTGTTAGAGTGTACTGGAGGTTGACTTGCTGTCAGTGTTAGAGTGAACTTGAGGTGGTCTTGCTGTCAGTGTTAGAGTGTACTTGATGTTGTCTTGCTGTCAGTGTTAGAGTGTACTGGAGGTTGTCTTGTTGTCAGTGTTGGAGTGAACTTGAGGTTGTCTTGCTGTCAGTGTTGAAGTGAACTTGATGTTGTCTTGCTGTCAGTGTTAGAGTGTACTGGAGGTTGTCTTGTTGTCAGTGTTGGAGTGAACTTGAGGTTGTCTTGCTGTCAGTGTTAGAGTGAACTGGAGGTTGTCTTGCTGTCAGTGTTGGAGTGAACTTGAGGTTGTCTTGCTGTCAGTGTTGGAGTGAATTTGAGGTTGTCTTGCTATCAGTGTTGGAGTGTACTGGAGGTTGTCTTACTGTCAGTGTTAGAGTGAACTTGAGGTTGTCTTGCTGTCAGTGTTGGAGTGAACTTGAGGTTGTCTTGCTGTCAGTGTTAGAGTGTACTGGAGGTTGTCTTGCTGTCAGTGTTGAAGTGAACTGGAGGTTGTCTTGTTGTCAGTGTAAGAGTGTACTGGAGGTTGTCTTGTTGTCAGTGTAGGAGTGAACTGGAGGTTGTCTTGCTGTCAGTGTTGAAGTGAACATGAGGTTGTGTTGCTGTCAGTGTTGAAGTAAACAGTGTACTGGAGGTTGTCTTACTGTCAGTGTTGGAGTGAACTGGAATTTGTCTTGCTGTCAGTGTTGAAGTGAACTGGAGGTTGTCTTGTTGTCAGTGTAGGAGTGAACTGGAGGTTGTCTTACTGTCAGTGTTGGAGTGAACTGGAGGTTGTCTTGCTGTCAATGTTAGAGTGTACTGGAGGCTGTCTTGTTGTCAGTGTTAGAGTGAACTGGAGGTTGTCTTGTTGTCAGTGTAAGAGCGTACTGGAGGTTGTCTTGCTGTCAGTGTTGGAGTGAACTGGAGGTTGTCTTGCTGTCAGTGATAGAGTGTACTGGAGGTTGTCTTGTTGTCAGTGTAGGAGTGAACTGGAGGTTGTCTTGCTGTCAGTGTTGAAGTAAACTTGAGGTTGTCTTGCTGTCAGTGTTGGAGTGAACTTGAGGTTGTCTTGCTGTCAGTGTTAGAGTGAACTTGAGGTTGTCTTGCTGTCAGTGTTGGAGTGAACTTGATGTTGTCTTGCTGTCAGTGTTAGAGTGTACTGGAGGTTGTCTTGTTGTCAGTGTTGGAGTTAACTTGAGGTTGTCTTGCTGTCAGTGTTGAAGTGAACTTGATGTTGTCTTGCTGTCAGTGTTAGAGTGTACTGGAGGTTGTCTTGTTGTCAGTGTTGGAGTGAACTTGATGTTGTCTTGCTGTCAGTGTTAGAGTGTACTGGAGGTTGTCTTGTTGTCAGTGTAGGAGTGAACTGGAGGTTGTCTTACTGTCAGTGTTGAAGTAAACTGGAGGTTGTCTTGCTGTCAGTGTTGGAGTGAACTGGAGGTTGTCCTCCTGTCAGTGTTGGAGTTAACTTGAGGTTGTCTTGCTGTCAGTGTTGGAGTAAACTTGAGGTTGTCTTGCTGTCAGTGTTGGAGTGAACTTGATGTTGTCTTGTTGTCAGTGTTAGAGTGTACTGGAGGTTGTCTTGCTGTCAGTGTTGGAGTGAACTGGAAATGTTGTCAGTGTTGGAGTGAACTGGAAATGTTTTCAATGTTGGAGTGAACTTGAAGTTGTCAGTTGTCTGTGTTGATCATATAGAACCATGTAGTCATTGTTTACAATCTGAAGCCTTTTCATTACATGTTCAGTAGTTTAATGTTGTCTGTATTCTTCTCTATTGAGTAAAACATCAGCCCTCTGATTACTTTTAAGACATGTATCCTGTATTAATAATTAACCTTGCTTGACTAATATGATCATAAAAATGTTATAAGTAAATTGTCTCTTTTAGACAATTGTACATACCAATTTAATTTTGTGTGGGTTTAGACATTTTGGTTTGAGATTGTTAGTATGTTTCGGTGTGGTTAGTTGTCAACAGTGACACCCTAGGCTAGTAATCAGTTAGTCGTCATGTGATTAGATTGGTAGCCATAGTAACAGATGGAACTCTTCACCTTGAGTAGCAGAAAGTGGTTAGGAAGGTGTTGGGATGGCCACTCACTGAAGGGTTAAGGTGCAGTTAACCTTTCATAATGGTAAAAAGAATCTACACACTGTCACTAATTGTCATCAACCGCTCCAAACTGATCAAGTAAATGTTTGTTTGCCAAATGACTTTGGTCAAATAATACTGTAAGACTGGGCCAAATAATGCTGTAGGGTTGAGCTATATAATACAGTAAGGCTGGGCAACATAATGCTGTAGGGCTGGGCTATATAATGCTGTAAGGATGGGCCACATAATGCTGTAATGTTGAGCTATATAATGCTGTAAAGTTGGGCCACATAAAGCTGTAGAGCTGGGCTATATAATACTGTAAGGCTGGGCCACGTAATGCTCTAGGGTTGAGCTATATAATGCTGTAAGGCTGGGCAACATAATGCTGTAGTGTTTGGCTATATAATAACGTAAGGCTGGGCCACATAATGCTGTAGGGTTGAGCTATATAATACTATAAAGCTGGGTCACTAATGCTGTAGGGTTGGGCTTTATAATACTATAAAGCTGGGTCACTAATGCTGTAGGGTTGGGCTATATAATACTATAAAGCTGGGTCACTAATGCTGTAGAGTTGAGCTATATAATACTATAAAGCTGGGTCACTAATGCTGTAGGGTTGGGCTATATAATACTATAAAGCTGGGTCACTAATACTGTAGGGTTGGGCTATATAATACTATAAAGCTGGGTCACTAATGCTGTAGGGTTGGGACAAATATAACATGTATTGTAAGAATGGGTTATGGATGCTGTAGGATCTGATGTCAGTGTGTGGTGTGAATGTATATCAGTGTGTGGTGTGAATGTATATCAGTGTTTGGTGTTATTCTGTGTATGATGTCAGTGTAGTGTTATTATGTGTATGATGTCAGTTTGGTGTTATTCTGTGTTTGATGTCAGTGTAGTGTTATTCTGTGTATGATGTCAATGTGGTCTTATTCTGTGTATAATGTCAGTGTGGTGTTATTCTGTGTATGATATAAGTGTGGTTTATTCTGTGTATGATGTCAGTTTGGTGTTATTCTGTGTATGATGTCAGTGTAGTGTTATTATGTGTATGATGTCAGTTTGGTGTTATTCTGTGTATAGTGTCAGTGTGGTGTTATTCTGTGTATAGTGTCAGTGTGGTGTTATTCTGTGTATAGTGTCAGTGTGGTGTTGTTCTGTGTATGATGTCAGTGTGGTGTTATTCTGTGTATAGTGTCAGTGTGGTGTTATTCTGTGTATAGTGTCAGTGTGGTGTTGTTCTGTGTATAATGTCAGTGTGGTGTTATTCTGTGTATGATGTCAATGTGGGGTTATTCTGTGTATAATGTCAGTGTGGTGTTATTCTGTGTAGGATGTCAGTGTGGGGTTATTCTGTGTATGATGTCAGTGTAGTATTATTCTGTGTATGATGTCGGTGTAGTGTTATTCTGTGTATGATGTCAGTGTAGTATTATTCTGTGTATGATGTCGGTGTAGTGTTATTCTGTGTATGATGTCAATGTGGTGTTATTCTGTGTATGATGTCAATGTGGTCTTATTCTGTGTATAATGTCAGTGTGGTGTTATTCTGTGTAGGATGTCAGTGTGGTGTTATTCTGTGTAGGATGTCAGTGTGGGGTTATTCTGTGTATGATGTCAGTGTAGTATTATTCGGTGTATGATGTCGGTGTAGTGTTATTCTGTGTATGATGTCAGTGTGGTCTATAAAGCTGGGTCACTAATGCTGTAGGGTTCGGACAAATATAACATGTATTGTAAGAATGGGTTATGGATGCTGTAGGATCTGATGTCAGTGTGTGCTGTGAATGTATATCAGTGTGTGGTGTGCATGTATATCAGTGTGTGGTGTGAATGTATATCAGTGTTTGGTGTTATTCTGTGTATGATGTCAGTGTAGTATTATTCTGTGTATGATGTCGGTGTAGTGTTATTCTGTGTATGATGTCAATGTGGGGTTATTCTGTGTATGATGTCAGTGTAGTATTATTCTGTGTATGATGTCGGTGTAGTGTTATTCTGTGTATGATGTCAATGTGGTGTTATTCTGTGTATGATGTCATGTGAATGTATATCTGTGTGTGGTGTGAATGTATATCAGTGTGTGATGTGAATGTATATCTGTGTGTGGTGTTATTCTGTGTATGATGTCAGTGTGGTGTTATTCAGTGTATGATGTCAGTGTGGTGTTATTCAGTGTATGATGTCAGTGTGGTGTTATTCGGTGTATGATGTCAGTGTAGTGTTATTCTGTGTATGATGTCAGTGTAGTATTATTCGGTGTATGATGTCGGTGTAGTGTTATTCTGTGTATGATGTCAATGTGGTGTTATTCTGTGTATGATGTCAGTTTGGGGTTATTCTGTGTATGATGTCAGTGTAGTATTATTCGGTGTATGATGTCGGTGTAGTGTTATTCTGGGTATGATGTCAGTGTGGTGTTATTCTGTTTATGATGTCAGTGTAGTGTTATTCTGTGTATGATGTCAGTGTAGTATTATTCTGTGTATGATGTCGGTGTAGTGTTATTCTGGGTATGATGTCAGTGTGGTGTTATTCTGTGTATAGTGTCAGTGTGGTGTTGTTCTGTGTATGATGTCAGTGTGGTGTTATTCGGTGTATGATGTCAGTGTAGTGTTATTCTGTGTATGATGTCAATGTGGTGTTATTCTGTGTATAATGTCAGTGTGGTGTTATTCTGTGTATAGTGTCAGTGTGGTGTTGTTCTGTGTATAATGTCAGTGTGGTGTTATTCTGTGTAGGATGTCAGTGTGGTGTTATTCTGTGTATGATGTCAGTGTGGTGTTATTCTGTGTATGATGTCAATGTGGTGTTATTCTGTGTATGATGTCAATGTGGTGTTATTCTGTGTATAATGTCAGTGTGGTGTTATTCTGTGTATGATATAAGTGTGGTTTATTCTGTGTATGATGTCAGTTTGGTGTTATTCTGTGTATGATGTCAGTGTAGTGTTATTCTGTGTATGATGTCGGTGTGGTGTTATTCTGTGTATGATGTCGGTGTAGTGTTATTCTGTTTATGATGTCAGTGTAGTGTTATTCTGTTTATAATGTCAATGTGTGTCGGTATTTCAACAGAATGTCTGTTTTTAGATAATAAACTGTTAACCATTCTTTTGAGATGATGTTTGGAATATTAGTCTCTGAGGCTTTACCCAGGGGACCCTGATCCCTGGTACAGGAGATGTTGATTCCCTGCTTACTGATTTGATTTCCAGTATCTTTAATATTGATGTGGTTGCATCTCCTGCAGCAGGGACAGGTGTGTGACGTGCAGCAGGGCCATTAAACCTGGTCAACTCAGCTCACCACCATTGTCTTACCTTTATGGTGGCTATTTGTCTCTATATTAACTGCCACTAACCCTATCTTCTCCAGAATCTGGCAGGAAGTAGAAGGGTTTCTGACAGGAAGTGGTATTGTTATGTTGACAGATGGGGAAATCTCGATTCTGCACTAATTGGTTGGAGACGTTATAGCCATTCCTGGCCTTTGTACAGATCAGTGACAGTATTACACAGCTCTATCAATGGTTTTGGCAAATTGAACGATGTCCTCTGTAAATAGCTTTTACTATCAGAGTTTTATGATAACTTTATTTTTAATTTGCTGCTTATCATAGATTTAAGTATTTTAGAATATTAGTAAATTTTACAGTTTTGGGATATTTTGAATTATTTTCTTGATTTTTAAATATTAAATATTTGATAGTAGAGTAAACTTTGTCCTGTGAGCACACGACTCTACCAAGGGTAGCTACCTAACATGAAGTTACCCTTTTGTACAGCTAGATAGACTGTAATATTATTGGTTATCTACCTACCTTGATCTACCTGGGTTGGTTATGTTGTAGATGTTTTTCATCACTTAAATACCTTGATTATATCTTCATTATTAGTTCACCTCGCCCAAAGGGCCATGTGAGCTTATACCGTACTGAAGCTTCCATCGTCCGTCTGTCAACTTTTTCTTTTGAACGACTTCTTCTGAAGAACTGGAGGACCATATGATATTTGGCCAGTAGGTATCTGGGATAGAGTGCTATAAAGTGTGCTCATTAAAATGACCTTGACCCACTTTCAAGGTCACAGGGGTCAAATATGTTAAAAAAATCAGATAACAATTTACTAAGAACCATTTAGACTAGAGTCATAATACTTGGATATGTTATGGAGACCAGCAGTGCAAGTATTTTCCTTAATTACAGTAATGAGGTCAAATGTCAACTTTAAGTGCTAGTTGGGGGTCAAACATCAACATGGGTTAAAAGCTTCAACAATCTTCTTCTCAAGTTCCATAAGGTCCAGAGTCATGATATTTGGCCAGTAGGTACCTGGGATGGAGTGCTATGAAGTTTATTCGTAAAAATGAACTTGACCTACTTTCAAGGTAACAGGGGTCAAATATGTTAAAAACTTCAAACAACGATATCCTAAAAAGCATTTGGTCTAGAGTCATGATACTTGGGTATGTTATGTAGATCAGCAGTGTAAGTATTTTCCTTAATTACAGTAATGAGGTCAAATGTCAACTTTAAGTGCTAGTTGGGGGTCAAACGTCAACATTGGTTAAAAGCTTTAACAATCTTCTTCTCAAGTTCCATAAGGTCCAGAGTCATGATATTTGGCCAGTAGGTACCTGGGATGGAGTGCTATGAAGTTTATTCGTAAAAATGAACTTGACCTACTTTCAAGGTAACAGGGGTCAAACATGTTAAAAACTTCAAACAACGATATCCTAAAAAGCATTTGGTCTAGAGCCATGATACTTGGGTATGTTATGAAGACCAGCTGTGAATCGTTTTCTTTATTACAGTAATGAGGTCAAATGTTCACTGTAAGTGCTAGCCGGAGCCGGTCAACGTGGTTTAAAAGCTTTAAAATTAAAAGTTGAAATTTCAAACAACAATATCTTAAGAAGCGTTTAAGAGATGTTAAAATGTCTTGTGTTCTAGTGACCAAATTTGGTCTGAAATTACCTATAGGTCAGCTGCATGTAACAAAAGAAACAGGTGATATTATAATATTCATCTATGTTCTGAGATGGTTCATAATGGTTGATTTCTAGTGAAATTAAACAGGAACTGTGTACTGCTTTGTAGCTGAAGATCTGACTTGGGGGGAAAAAGTACAATATATCTTGTGGACAGTTTAAAGGAGGTGTGGGGAATTGGATGTGAAAGTTTGCTGGACCTATGTAAGCCTATATAGCTGTCCTACATTGCACAGTGATGTACGTACCAGAGTGTCTAACATGCCTACCAGGGTTATCTGTTGGTCATCACTAACATAGCTGGGTATCACCTGTACATCTACATGTAGTTACCAAGGTAAGTTACTGCCCCATTTGTAGGGGAGATAACCCATTTATTATCTACTACTGGAATTGATTGATGTTGATATATACATGAGAATTTCAGTAGAACTTAACTATCAACATTGTTTGTTGTCTAATATTGACAGACAGTAGTCAATTTTATAAAACCAAATTGTATTTATAGATTTGTCCAGTGGTCCTACACTAGTGAGTTGTATTATTATTTAAGCTGGTTTTTAGCTCACCTGCCCGAGGGAGTGAGCTTAAGCTGTGGTGCGGCGTCCTTCTGCCCATCATCTGCCCAGCATCAACTACTTCTCAGTAACCAAAAGGCCTAGGATGATGATATTTGGCTATTAGCGTGCTGGGATGAAGGGCTACCAAGCTTGTTCAAATGAATGACCTTGACTTATATTCAAGGTCACAGGGGTCAAATATTATTAAAACCATTAAACAACTTCTTCTGAATAAACAAAAGGCCTTAAGGTGGTTGATATTTGGCCAGTAATATCCTGGGATAAAGTTCTACCAAGTTTGTTCAAATGAATGATTTTGACCTATATTCAAGGTCACAGGGGTCAAATATGTTTAAACCCTTTAAACGACTTCTTCCGAATAACCAAGAGGTCTACGTAAGCCTGGAGTGATGATATTTGGCCAGAAACATGCATTTGTTTGATTTTTAAGGTCACAGGGTTCATATGTTTAAATCTTTTAAAAGATTCTTATGAGTCAAACACTGATATTTTGCCTGTAGCTTTTAAGATAACAAGTGTGAGATTAATAACAGGTGAATCATTGCAACAGCCCTGATGGTCAAGTTTATGTTTTGGTATGGCCTTGTGCTTAATTTGGTCATTAGACCAGTCTGGTATGTCCCTGTGGTTGTTTTGGTCATTAGAACAGACTGGTATGTCAGTGTGGTTGTTTTAGTCATCAGAGCAGTCTGGTATGTCCCTGTGGTTGTTTTAGTTATTAGAACAGTCTGGTATGTCCCTGTGGTTGTTTTAGTCATCAGAACAGACTGGTATGTCCCTGTGGTTGTTTTGGTCATAAGAACAGTCTGGTATGTCCCTGTGGTTGTTTTTGTTATCAGAACAGACTGGTATGTCACTGTGGTTGTTTTGGTCATAAGAACAGTCTGGGATGTCCCTGTGGTTGTTTTAGTCATTAGAACAGTCTGGTATATCCCTGTTGTTCTTTTGGTCATCAGAACAGACTGGTATGTACCTGTGGTTGTTTTCGTCATCAGAACAGACTGGTATGTCCCTGTAGTTGTTTTGGTCATTAGAACAAACTGTTATGTCCCTGTGGTTGTTTTGGGCATAAGAACAGACTGGTATGTCCCTGTGGTTGTTTTAGTCATTAGAACAGACTGGTATGTCCCTGTGTTTGTTTTGGTCATTAGAACAGACTGGGATATCCCTGTGGTTGTTTTGGTCATTAGAACAGACTGGGATGTCCCTGTGGTTGTTTTAGTCATTAGAACAGACTGGTATGTCCGTGTGGTTGTTTTAGTCATCAGAGCAGTCTGGTATGTCCCTGTTGTTGTTTTAGTTATTAGAACAGTCCGGTATGTCCCTGTGGTTGTTTTAGTTATTAGAACAGTCTGGGATGTCCCTGTGGTTGTTTTGGTCATAAGAACAGTCTGGGATGTCCCTGTGGTTGTTTTGGTCATTAGAACAGACTGGTATGTCAGTGTGGTTGTTTTAGTCATCAGAGCAGACTGGTATGTCCCTGTGGTTGTTTTGGTCATCAGAACAGACTGGCCACTGTGATTGTTTTGGTCATTAGAACTGACTGTTTTGGTCCTGTGTTTTTGTAAGCTTGTAATTAGAACAGTCTGATATGGTCCTGTGATGTTGTATGGTTGTGTAACAAGGAGGATCTATTGTGTTATTAGCGCAGTAATTATACAGTAAGGGAAATCAATGTCCCCAGTGACAGCCAGCCACTGTCACCCTCTCCAGTGCACACCAGTCGCCTTGGCGATACATGTATGGCACCAACAAGCGCGACCACTGATGTTGTGGTGATGAGAGGAGAGCTGATAGAGACTTAGTGAGATTCAGTGTGTGTACGTCCCGGAGACACACACCCCATGGCTGTGTCCCGGGAGTAGCAGACATCCCCCAGGTTGGTGTAGCCACTTTCATTGTGCTAGTCTCTGTCATTGTGTCATATTGATCTCTCCTGCTCTCTCAGTTGATCTGCTGCTGTTGTCTAGTGGCTGACAATTGAATACTGCTGTTGATAGCAGCTTCACCGGAACACGTCGTTTCCTTTATGACACACAGACTGGTCACTTTGGATTACCTGTGATACCTTTAGTTTTGCTCACCTGGATTTACCTTGATTTACCTGGATTACTGGATCAGACTGTTGTGGATGGTCACTAAGTGGAATGTGAGGTCTGTTATTCTGTTAAACACTAATGAGAAAGTATAGCACTAGTCAATATGATTGTAATACATGCTACCTGTTATGTGACATTTATCATCTCCTGAGTTAGACAACTTACCTGTAATATAAGTCACATTATTTATACTATAGAAAATATAATCTATGAGACTGGGGATCAGATTATCATAAAAGATTGCAATATACAGAACAGGTATCTGTAAAACTATATAGTGTTTTTAACATAGATAATATAATGGTTATTTAACAGATAGTGTATAGTGTTTATAACAGATAGTGTATAGTGGTTATAACAGATAGTGTATAGTGGTTATAACAGATAGTGTATAGTGTTTATAACAGATAGTGTATAGTGGTTATAACAGAAAGTGTATAGTGTTTATAACAGATAGTGTATAGTGGTTATTACAGATAGTGTATATAGTGTTTATAACATTTAGATACACCTAAATACAAAATGTACCCCTAACATATGTATAAACTTTGTTTATTTTACAACAATTATGAAGCAAGTTATTTCAACTTATATTTATCACTCTTGTTGGCCCTGATGTAAACGCATGCGGGGGGGGGGGGGGGGGCCTTAGTGTGGGAGGAAACCAGAGTACCCTGAGAAAAACCATGTGGTTGGCCAGGTGACCCCATACCTTTTCATGTCAGATTGGGGAATTGAACCCCGGCCACCTTGGTGAAAGGCAATTGCGCTATCCACTGCAACACCTGACCAGCCCTGACATGTTACAGCTAGCAGTGTACTAAGTATCAGGAATAAGGTCTGGCCCCTAACAGCAATAGCTCATGAATCTTTGATGAAGATATTATGATCCCTTTGTGATTAAATTGATAAGAGATTTCCTGGTCCAGTGGACCCCTAGGGATTGACTAGCAGATGGTGCTATAGGTAACCACATGACATCTGGTATCAGTGTAAGGTTATGTCACCAGAGGTATCACACTATGGGTATAGACTCCAGTGTCTTACAGCTGCCTACACTGAGATTAGGGCATTTATCCCATGTAAAAAATAACAACCCTTTATAGGTAGGTCAGTTTGTAATGTGTGATATAGTCTATCATAATTACAGAGTATTTAGGTAGGATGATGTATAATGTATGATATAGCCGATCATAATTACAGATTTTTTAGGTAGGGTGATGTATAATGTGTAATATAGTCTATCATAATTACAGAGTATTTAGGTAGGATGATGTATAATGTATGATATAGCCTATCATAATTACAGAGTATTTAGGTAGGGTGATGTATAATGTGTAATATAGTCTATCATAATTACAGAGTATTTAGGTAGGAAGATGTTTAATGTGTAATGTATTCTATCATAATCACAGAGTATTTAGGTAGGATGATGTATAATGTGTGATATAGTCTATCATAATCACAGACTATTTAGGTCTATCATAATCACAGACTATTTAGGTAGGATGATGTATAATGTGTAATATAGTCTATCATAATTACAGAGTATTTAGGGAGGATGATGTATAATGTATGATATAGCCTAGGTCTCACGTTTCCCCCTGGGGAGGGGGTAAACTTTACTATAGTTTATATAGGGAAATCACATTTTGGACCAACATTTGTTTAATTTCCATTGGAAGTAATTCAATTTGGGTTAGCATTATCAGTATTAGGTAGCAGTTTGATAGAATGCACATATGAGCCCTGACTGACCCCCAGGGGCTGATGGGCGGGGCAAAAAAGGGTTTAATTTACTGAAATTTCAAAAATCTTCTTCTTAAGACCTTGATATGGTAGAATCAAATGATCTTCATAGATGGAAGGGTCTTAAGGTGCTTTACCGAAATTGGGAATTTCATGACCCTGGGGTCTCTCCTTTCCCCCTGGGGAGGGGGTAAACTTTACTATAGTTTATATAGGGAAATCACATTTTGGACCAACATTTGTTTAATTTCCCTTGGAAGTAATTCAATTTGGGTTAGCATTATCAGTATTAGGTAGCAGTTTGATAGAATGCACATATGAGCCCTGACTGACCCCCAGGGGCTGATGGGTGGGGCAAAAAAGGGTTGAATTTACTGAAATTTCAAAAATCTTCTTCTTAAGACCTTGATATGGTAGAATCAAATGCTCTTCATAGATGGAAGGGTCTTAAGGTGCTTTACCGAAATTGTGAATTTCATGACCCTGGGGTCTCACCTTTCCCCCTGGGGAGGGGGTAAACTTTAGTAGGGTGGTGCTCAAAGGAGTCAGTGTGCTAAAATTTCTTCATTTTCCTTGTTTAGAATCAGAGGTGCTAGTTTCAAATACTTTTTAGTCTGAAATCTGTATGCTAGATATTGAATAAGGTGGTTTTATTGTTTTTTGTCACTTTGAATAATATTTCTGTTTATGTTAAAAACAAAATCAGCTCTCTGTATAAATATATCAGGTGACCGTTAAGGCCCATGGGCCTCTTGTTATTATTTATTATTTTCTATTGTGTAAACAGCTTCTTTAGATTGATTGACATGAATGTATTCTACCATCAAAACACACTACCACTTTAGGTAGGATAATGTGTTACACGTCAGAATCTTTGATCTCTATTGTATAATATATTTTATCATAAAACAATGTATGTACTGTACTGGTTGTGAGTCCTTTTACATAGCTATATTAGTGGTTGTGAGTCCTTTTACATAGCTGTATTAAGTGGTTGTGAGTCCTTGCTATATTATAAAGCTGACCATGTGCTGTATTAAGTGGTTGTGAGTCCTATGTAGCTATATTATATAGCTGACCATGTGCTGTATTAAGTGGTTGTGAATCCTTGCTATATTATATGGGTGACCATGTACTGTATTAAGTGGTTGTGAGTCCTATGTAGCTATATTATATAGCAGACCATGTACTGTATTAAGGGGTTGTGAGTCCTATGTAGCTATATTATATAGCTGACCATGTGCTGTATTAAGTGGATGTGAATCCTTGCTATATTATATGGGTGATCATGTACTGTATTAAGTGGTTGTGAGTCCTATGTAGCTATATCATAGAGCTGACCATGTGCTGTATTAAGTGATTGTGAGTCCTATGTAGCTATATCATATAGCTGACCATGTGCTGTATTAAGATGTTGTGAGTCCTATGTAGCTATATCATAGTTGATGGTTCTGTACGTTATACTGACTCAGGAAGTAAGTTAGAGGATCTGTTAGTTGATGGTTCTGTACGTTATACTGACTCAGGAAGTATGTCAGAGGATCTGTTAGCTGATGGTTCTGTACATTATACTGACTCAGGAAGTATGTCAGAAGATCTGTTAGTTGATGGTTCTGTACATTATACTGACTCAGGAAGTAAGTCAGAGGATCTGTTAGTTGATGGTTCTGTACATTATACTGACTCAGGAAGTAAGTTAGAGGATCTGTTAGTTGATGGTTCTGTACATTATACTGACTCAGGAAGTAAGTTAGAGGATCTGTTAGTTGATGGTTCTGTACATTATACTGACTCAGGAAGTAAGTTAGAGGATCTGTTAGTTGATGGTTCTGTACATTATACTGACTCAGGAAGTAAGTTAGAGGATCTGTTAGTTGATGGTTCTGTACATTATACTGACTCAGGAAGTAAGTTAGAGGATCTGTTAGTTGATGGTTCTGTACATTATACTGACTCAGGAAGTAAGTTAGAGGATCTGTTAGTTGATGGTTCTGTACATTATACTGACTCAGGAAGTAAGTTAGAGGATCTGTTAGTTGATGGTTCTGTACATTATACTGACTCAGGAAGTAAGTTAGAGGATCTGTTAGTTGATGGTTCTGTACATTATACTGACTCAGGAAGTAAGTTAGAGGATCTGTTAGTTGATGGTTCTGTACATTATACTGACTCAGGAAGTAAGTTAGAGGATCTGTTAGTTGATGGTTCTGTACATTATACTGACTCAGGAAGTAAGTTAGAGGATCTGTTAGTTGATGGTTCTGTACGTTATACTGACCTAGGAAGTCAGAGGATCTGTGGGTTGATGTTCCTGAAAGTTAGTGACTCAGTAAGTCAGAGGATATGTGAGTTGATGTTTCTGTAAGTTAGTGGGTCTGTGAGTTGATGGTTCTGTGAGTTAGTGACTCAGTAAGTCAGAGAATCTGTGAGTTAATGTTTCTGTAAGTTAGTGACTCGGTAAGTCAGAGGATCTGTGAGTTGATGTTTCTGTAAGTTAAACTGACTCAGTAAATCAAAGGATCTGTGAGTTGAGGGTTCTGTACATTATAGTGACTCAGTAAGTCAGAGGATCTGTGAGTCAGAAGACCTGTGAGCTAAAGGCTCTTTGATTTTAATTGGATCTGTGTGTTTAGTGGATCTCTAAGTAAGTGGAGCTGTAAGTTAGTGTGTTTAGAGAAAGTGTGGTTGAGGAGGTAAAGTTTGGGGTTGTGATCTGACAAGAGATACTGCACTAGATATGACAGGTAGCTTGTCTCTGTAGTCTACTGCTGCCTGATCCCGAGGTAGATACCTATCTGTGATGATAAGTCTAGTCAGCCTCCGCAGCAGAGCAGGCTCAGATGTCAGTGGCTAATGTTGTGATTTGTGAAGTTATCATTATATTAGGTAGGATTTGTATTGATACTGTATTAGATGCTGGATCAATAAACTTAAATATCATGAGAAAGTTTTGTAACAGTATTTGAAGCTTAACTATTGTACACCAACTGAGGATATACTGTACATGTAGTTGTTTTCCATCCGTACTAAACTTACCACTTTGTATTAAGACTGATGTGCTTGTCAGGCAGTTGTTGGATGCTTTATGAAGGGAAATATGAAGTTATCATGTAAAATGTCTTCTCTCCCTGATCCAGGTGATGGTCTATGACATTTGTCGCCATTATGTGACATATTCAGAGTGACTCCCCCTGATCTAGGTGTGATGGTATCATAATGTGACATGTCTGCTGTCTCTGTTCCAGGTGATGGTCTGTGGACATTGGTACTGTGATGCTGGTGTGATCTGTGCAGATAGCGGAATTATGTTGTAACAGCAATATGGGTACCAAGGGAGACGCCAGTCAGCTCCCCGGTTCCGGGGTCCCGGGGCCAATCATGCGCGGGCCAGACCCGCTTATACCACAACCCATGGAGTTGTCCAAGATTGACCAAATGGACTTTAACGAGAAACTTTGTGATGCTGACACGGTTAACAACGAACAAAGCAAACAGGAAGTGACCTACCAGCTGTCTGGGCCAGGAAACAATAATGAAGGGGTTGACAGTGTACAGTTTGACTCGGGAGGGGGAGGAACCTCGGGGGGAGACTCATACTGCTCCAATGCAGCTTGGTTGGAATTTAAACCTGTCATTTCCCAAATGGATAAAATTCTTGAGGATAGGTATAAAGTTAAGACCAAACATAGTATAAAAGCTTCAATTCAAGGAAAAGTGTACAACTTCCTGGAGCGGCCGACAGGATGGAAGTGTTTCATTTACCACTTCACAGTGTAAGTATTTCTCATTGACCTTTTATCTTAGACAGTGTGAATCTTCAGAATTTGTTGTTAGAGTATAAGGATTGTCTTTGAGCTTTGTCATTCTCTGAGATACTTATGACCTTATTAGATGTGTGTCGTCCCTGTATTGTCATTCTCTAAGATACTTATGACCTTACTAGATGTGTGTCGTCCCTGTATTGTCATTCTCTAAGATACTTATGACCTTACTAGATGTGTGTCATCCCTGTATTGTCATTCTCTGAGATACTTATGACCTTACTAGATGTGTGTCGTCCCTGTATTGTCATTCTCTAAGATACTTATGACCTTATTAGATGTGTGTTGTCCCTGTATTGTCATTCTCTAAGATACTTATGACCTTATTAGATGTGTGTCATCCCTGTATTGTCATTCTCTTAGATACTTATGACCTTACTAGATGTGTGTCGTCCCTGTATTGTCATTCTCTAAGATACTTATGACATTATTAGATGTGTGTCGTCCCTGTATTGTCATTCTCTGAGATACTTATGACCTTATTAGATGTGTGTCGTCTCTGTATTGTCATTCTCTGAGATACTTATGACCTTACTAGAGGTGTGTCGTCCCTATATTGTCATTCTCTAAGATACTTATGACCTTACTAGATGTGTGTCATCCCTGTATTGTCATTCTCTAAGATACTTATGACATTATTAGATGTGTGTCGTCCCTGTATTGTCATTCTCTGAGATACTTATGACCTTACTAGATGTGTGTCATCCCTGTATTGTCATTCTCTCTGAGATACTTATGACCTTACTAGATGTGTGTCATCCCTGTATTGTCATTCTCTAAGATACTTACGACCTTATTAGATGTGTGTCGTCCCCGTATTGTCATTCTCTGAGATTCTTATGACCTTACTAGATGTGTGTCATCCTTGTATTGTCATTCTCTAAGATACTTATGATCTTACTAGATGTGTGTCATCCTTGTATTGTCATTCTCTAAGATACTTATGACATTATTAGATGTGTGTCGTCCCTGTATTGGCACTCTCTAAGATACTTATGACATTATTAGATGTGTGTCGTCCCTGTATTGTCATTCTCTGAGATACTTAAGACCTTACTAGATGTGTGTCGTTCCTGTATTGTCATTCTCTGAGATACGTATGACCTTATTAGATGTGTGTCGTCCCTGTTTTGTCATTCTCTGAGATACTTAAGACCTTACTAGATGTGTGTCGTCCCTGTCTTGTCATTCTCTGAGATACTTATGACCTTATTAGATGTGTGTCGTTCTTGTATTGTCATTCTCTGAGATACGTATGATCCAAAGTTTTGCATAGTTCATTTTTAAACTCTTAATTGTACTGGTACCCTATTTTTCAGTACTTTCTTTCAGAACAATAGTGTATGATGAGGTAAATGTTCCCGTTACACGGTACTGTTTACAAAACAAGTTTTGTTGATAGAAACATGAGTGGTCAATCAATTTGTCTCAATTTAATACCTTTGACTGTTGTGATTAAAAAACCTGAGAAGGAAATACATAGCAACATTTCCTTTTATACCATAGACTGTCCCTCAGGAAGGAGGTCAAAGATTGTCAAAGTTCTATATAGACCTCAAAGTCAAAATCTATTTAGAATATCCCTCCAAGGTCATAGGTTGTCCCTTCAAGGTCAAAATTCTATAAAAAATGTTTCTCCTAAGTCAAAATCCTATAACAACTGTCCCTCCTAGGTGAAGATCTAGCTGCATTAAAGACTGTTCCTCCAAGGTCATAGACTGTTTCTTCAAGGTCAAAGCTCTATATAAGCTGTTCCTCCAACATCATAGACGTTTTCTCTATCGTGGTAGACTGTACATATGTCCATTCATAGTTGTAAAGTGATCCCAAGGTCAAAGACAGTTCCTCTAAGTTCATTCACCATCCCTGGAAGGTCCTAGACTGTCCCTCCAAGGTCATAGCTCTACATAAACTGATACTCCAACATCATAGACAGTCCCTCCAAGGTCATAGCTCTGCATGAACAAATACTCCAACATCATAGACAGTCCCTCCAAGGTCATAGCTCTACATGATTCATTACTCCAACATCATAGACAGTCCCTCCAAGGTCATAGCTCTACATGAACCATTACTCCAACATCATGTAGAGCTATGACTTTGGAGGGACAGTCTATGATGTTGGAGTTATGGTTCATGTAGAGCTATGACCTTTGAGGGACTGTCTATGATGTTGGAGTAACTGTTTATGTAGAGCTATGACCTTGGAGGGACTCTCTATGATGTTGGAGTAATGGTTCATGAAGAGCTATGACTTTGGAGGGACAGTCCCTCCAAGGTCATAGCTCTACATGAACAATTACTCCAACATCATAGATTGTCTCTCGAAGGTCATAGCTCTAAATGAACCATTACTCCAACATCATAGAGAGTCCCTCCAAGGTCATAGCTCTACATGAACCATTACTCCAACATCATAGACTGTCCCTCCAAAGTCATAGCTCTACATGAACCATTACTCCAACATCATAGATTGTCTCTCGAAGGTCATAGCTCTACATGAACCATTACTCCAACATCATAGACAGTCCTTCCAAGGTCATAGCTCTACATAAACCATTACTCCAACATCATAGACTGCCCCTCCAAGGTCATAGCTCTACATAAACAGTTACTCCAACATCATAGACTGTCCCTCCAAGGTCATAGCTCTACTTGAACAGTTACTACAACACCATAGACTGTCCCTCGAAGGTCATAGCTCTACATGAACCGTTACTCCAACATCATAGACAGTCCTTCCAAGGTCATAGCTCTACATAAACCATTACTCCAACATCATAGACTGCCCCTCCAAGGTCATAGCTCTACATAAACAGTTACTCCAACATCATAGACTGTCCCTCCAAGGTCATAGCTCTACTTGAACAGTTACTACAACACCATAGACTGTCCCTCGAAGGTCATAGCTCTACATGAACCGTTACTCCAACATCATAGACAGTCCTTCCAAGGTCATAGCTCTACATAAACCATTACTCCAACATCATAGACTGCCCCTCCAAGGTCATAGCTCTACATAAACAGTTACTCCAACATCATAGACTGTCCCTCCAAGGTCATAGCTCTACTTGAACAGTTACTACAACACCATAGACTGTCCCTCGAAGGTCATAGCTCTACATAAACCATTACTCCAACATCATAGACTGCCCCTCCAAGGTCATAGCTCTACATAAACAGTTACTCCAACATCATAGACTGTCCCTCCAAGGTCATAGCTCTACTTGAACAGTTACTACAACACCATAGACTGTCTCTCGAAGGTCATAGCTCTACATAAACAGTTACTCCAACATCATAGACAGTCCTTCCAAGGTTATAGCTGTGCATGAACCATTACTCTAATATTCTAGCTCTACATGAACCATTACTCCAACATCATAGTCTGTCCCTCCAAGGTTATAGACAGGGATTGATTTATGGTTTCCTACACTAGTAATCAATGTAGACCTGTATTGGTTGACGGTCCTCAACAAGGAATAATTGGGTCCTAGACCAGTATTGATTAACTGTCCTCGACAAGGAATAATTGGGTCCTACACTAGCAATCATTGTGTCCTAGGCCAGTATTGGTTAACTGTCCTAGACAAGGAATAATTGTGTCCTACACTAGCAATCATTGTGTCCTAGACCAGTATTGGTTAACTGTCCTCAGCAAGGAATAATCGTGTCCTAGACCAGTATTGGTTGACTGTCCTACACAAGGAATAATTGGGTCCTACACTAGCAATCACTGCGTCCTAGGCCAGTATTGGTTAACTGTCCTAGACAAGGAATAATTGGGTCCTGGACTAGCAATCATCGTGTCCAATACCAGTACTGGTTGACTGTCCTAGACATGGAATAATTGGGTCCTGGACTAGCAATCATTGTGTCCTAGACCAGTATTCCTAGACAAGGAATAATTGGGTCCTATACTAGCAATCATTGTGTCCTAGACCAGTATTGGTTTACTGTCCTAGACAAGGAATAATTGTGTCCTACACTAGCAATCATTGTGTCCTATACCAGTATTGGTTGACTGTCCTAGACAAGGGATAATTGGGTCCTATACCAGTGTTGGTTAACTGTCCTCGACAAGGAATAATTGGGTCCTGGACTAGCAATCATCGTGTCCTATACCAGTATTGGTTGACTGTCCTAGACATGGAATAATTGGGTCCTGGACTAGCAATCATCGTGTCCTAGACCAGTATTGGTTAACTGTCCTCAGCAAGGAATAATCGTGTCCTAGACCAGTATTGGTTGACTGTCCTAGACAAGGAATAATTGGGTCCT
>NW_018408806.1:83297-131004 GCF_002113885.1 Mizuhopecten yessoensis | reverse complement strand
ACTGTCCTAGACAAGGAAGGTTCATTGTGTCCTACACTAGTAATCATTGTGTCCTAGACCAGTATTGGTGGACTGTCCTAGACAAGGAAGGTTCATTGTGTCCTACACTAGTAATCATTGTGTCCTAGACCAGCATTGGTGGACTGTCCTAGACAAGGAAGGTTCATTGTGTCCTACACTAGTAATCATTGTGTCCTAGACCAGCATTGGTGGACTGTCCTAGACAAGGAAGGTTCATTGTGTCCTACAATAGTAATCATTGTGTCCTAGACCAGTATTGGTTGACTGTCATAGACTAGAAACAAATGATTGTGTTCAAGTTGATTTGAGGAATCAATTAATTGTTTATGACAACAACTCTCTGAAATTTCACAGCTTTCTTTATACAAACCCATATATTGACCAATAGTATATTGTGGAAACATAGATGTTGTGTATAGTTTTAGGTTTGTCACACCTGGTGCTACTAAGGAAACCAGGCATACATAACAGGGCACATCTGTGACATGCTTAGACAGGAAGNGGGGGGGGGGGGGGGGCACAGGATTGCTGGTGTATTGATACACAAGGTATTGTAGTGGATATGACAGTGGTGACGAGGGATACTGATCATGATGGTTGCTCTACTAATTTTCCATACATTAATTATGATGAGAATAGGAACCTCTTTCAGAAAAATACAAAAGCTTGAGCTAGTATGGTGTGTAGAAACAATAGTGACTATAGCTAGGTTTCCAGGTCTTTGGCATGAAGAAAAATACAAAAGCTTGAGCTAGTATGGTGTGTAGAAACAATAGTGACTATAGCTAGTTTCCAGGTCTTTGGCATGTCTGTCATGCTCTGGCTAATGGTATAATGAGACTTCCACGTTTCACACTGTCGAACAATGCTTTCCCTAGAGGCACACTGTAAGCTTGCCAGTAAGGTAGACGTCACGTATTCAAACTTTCGAATATACATGGCAATGTAAGATTGTTGATAACATGAGTTTTGCCTTTAACACTGTTCCATATTTTATAAACCTGTACAGAGGGTGGGTTTGATGTTGATGTGTTAGATGGATTTTGTGTTATACAGTTATGTTTGAGACTTGTGCATAAGTCAGGTTAAAACACAATCCTCATTTCAAACCGAGATTCTCCTCAGTCAAATAATCTCTCTACACTAGCTTTATTATACAAACAGGAATATAAACAATGAGGTCAATGTAGAAACAAACTTTGTGACTGTTACATTGTCATATTGATTAAATACTCAATCTACTGAGACCTTTTGACATGATGAAACATGCAGTTGTAACCGGTTGTAAACATGACATGACCTTGAGTAATAGGTAGGTCATCAGGTACAGGCTGGAGTAGTAACATTGTGGATGACCAAACTGACCACAGGCTGGAGTAGGAACATCGTGGATGACAAAACTGACCACAGGCTGGAGGAGTAACATTGTGAATGACCAAACTGACCACAGGCTGGAGTAGGAACATTGGAGGTGATCCAACTGACCACAGGCTGGAGTAGTAACATTGTTGATGAGCAAACTGACCACAGGCTGGAGTAGTAACATTTTAGATGACCAAACTGACCACAGGCTGGAGGAGTAACATTGTGAATGACCAAACTGACCACAGGCTGGAGTAGGAACATTGGAGGTGATCCAACTGACCACAGGCTGGAGTAGTAACATTGTGAATGACTAAACTGACCACAGGCTGGAGTAGTAACATCGTGGATGACAAAACTGCCCACAGGCTGGAGTAGTAACATTGTGGATTACCAAACTGACCGCAGGCTGGAGTAGTAATATTGTGGATGACCAAACTGACCACAGGCTTGGGTAGTACATATACGAGATGGATGACCAAACTGACCACAGGCTGGGGTAGTAACATTGTGGATGACCAAACTGACCGCAGGCCGGAGTAGTAACATTGTGGATGACCAAACTGGCCACAGGCTGGAGTAGTAACATTATGGATGACCAAACTGACCACAGGCTGGAGCAGTAACATTGTGGATGACAAAACTGACCACGGGCTGGGGTAGTAACATTGTGAATGACCAAACTGACCACAGGCTGGGGTAGTAACATTGTGGATGACCAAACTGACCGCAGGCCGGAGTAGTAACATTGTGGATGACCAAACTGACCGCAGGCTGGACTAGTAACATTGTGGATGACCAAACTGACCGCAGGCCGGAGTAGTAACATTGTGGATGACCAAACTGGCCACAGGCTGGAGTAGTAACATTATGGATGACAAAACTGACCACAGGCTGGGGGAGTAACATTGTGGATGACCAAACTGACCACAGGCTTGGGTAGTACCTATACGAGATGGGTGACCAAACTGACCACAGGCTGGGGTAGTAACATTATAGATGACCAAACTGACCACAGGCTGGGGGAGTTACATTGTAGATGACCAAACTGACCACAGGCGGGAGTAGTAACATTGTGGATGACCAAACTGGCCACAGGCTGGAGTAGTAACATTATGGATGACAATACTGACCACAGGCTGGAGTAGTAACATTGTGAATGACCAAACTGACCACAGGCTGGAGTAGTAACCTTGTGGATGACAAAACTGACCACAGGCTGGAGGAGTAACATTGTGAATGACCAAACTGACCACAGGCTGGGGGAGTTACATTGTAGATGACCAAACTGACCACAGGCGGGAGTAGTAACATTGTGGATGACCAAACTGACCACAGGCTTGGGTAGTACCTATACGAGATGGATGACCAAACTGACCACAGGCTGGAGTAGTTACATTGTGGATGACCAAACTTACCACAGGTTTGGGTAGTACCTATGGGTTGTAGATGACCAACTGACCACAGGCTGGGGTAGTACCTTCAGGGTTGTGGATGACCAACTGACCACAGGCTGGGGTAGAACCTATAGGGTTGTAGATGACCAACTGACCACAGGATGGAGTAGCCACATTATGGATGACCAACTGACCAAAGGCTGGGGTAGTACCTACAGAGTTGTAGATGACCAACTGACCACAGGCTGGGGTAGTACCTATAGAGTTGTAGATGACCAACTGACCACAGGCTGGAGAAGTACCTATAGAGTTGTGGATACCAACTGACCACAGGCTGGGGTAATACCTATAGGACTGTGGATCACCAAACACACCACTATTTAATAATTTTACTTTCTGGGTTTTTTTTGCTCAAGAAAGGTCTTTATTGACTTTGCTTTGTTATATGGAAACTCCTGACCATTATGATTGAGATAAAAGAATTGTACTTTCATAAACAATTTGAACTCTAACAATGAAATACATTCTTGATCATGCTGAGTCAGCGGCTGAACCAATATCTCTATACAAAAAGATTGCTTAATTCGTGTTTTATGTCCTATTAACTGAAATGGTCATTTGAGGACATGTCAGGTTGTAGTGGTGGAGGAAAACTAGAGTACCAATAGAAAAACCACTGACCTGTGGTCAGTACTTTGTGAATGCCCCATGTAGGCCTCGAATACCTTTGGCAGTACCTTGTGAATGCCCCATGTAGGCCACGAATACCTGCGAGTCAGTGGTGGAGAGCTAGTGATCACAGACGTTCCGGCACTGTAACCACTCCACCAACACAGCCCCCGTGCAAAGAGAACTTTTATAAAGCGAAACATGCTAAAGGATCAATAACAGCCTGGGTTTAGGCTCCTGTCTCAGGTCAGGTAAAGGATCAATAATAGCCTGGGTTTAGGCTCCTGTTTAAGGTCAGGTAAAGGATCAATAATAGCCTGGGTTTAGGTTCCTCTTTAAGGTCAGGTAAAGGATCAATAACAGCCTGGGTTTAGGCTCCTGTCTCAGGTCAGGTAAAGAATCAATAATAGCCTGGGTTTAGGCTACTCCTGTTTAAGGTCAGGTAAAGGATCAATAATAGCCTAGGTTTAAGCTACTCCTGTTTAAGGTCAGGTAAAGCATCAATAATAGCCTAGGTTTAGGTTACTCCTGGTAAAGGTCAGGTAAAGGATCAATAATAGCCTGGGTTTAGGCTCCTGTTTAAGGTCAGGTAAAGGATCAATACTAGCCTGGGTTTAGGCTACTCCTGTTTAAGGTCAGGTAAGGGATCAATACTAGCCTGGGTTTAGGCTTCTCCTGTTTAAGGTCAGGTAAAGGATCAATACTAGCCTGGGTTTAGGCTAGTCCTGTTTAAGGTCAGGTAAAGGATCAATAATAGCCTGCGTTTAGGCTCCTGTTTCAGGTCAGGGGGGTAAGAGGTGGAAACAATACAATAATAGCCTTGGTTAAGGCTCCTGTTTAAGGTCAGGTAAGGATCAATAATAGCCTGGGTTTAGGCTACTGTTTAAGGTCAGGTAAAGGATCGATAATAGCCTGGGTTTAGGCTCCTATTTAAGGTCAGGTAAAGGATCAAAACTAGCCTGGGTTTAGGCTCCTATTTAAGGTCAGGTAAAGGATCAATACTAGCCTGGGGTTAGGCTCCTGTTTAATGTCAGGTAAAGGATCAATACTAGCCTGGGTTTAGGCTCCTGTTTAAGGTTAGGTATAGGATCAAAATTATCTGGGGTTAGGCTCCTGTTTAAGGTCAGGTAAAGGATCAATACTAGCCTGGGTTTAGGCTCCTGTTTAAGGTCAGGTAAAGGATCAATCCTAGCCTGGCTTTAGGCTCCTATTTAAGGTCAGGTAAAGGATCAATACTAGCCTGGGTTTAAGCTAGTCCTGTTTAAGGTCAGGTAAAGGATCAATAATAGCCTGGGTTTAGGCTCCTGTTTAAGGTCAGGTAAAGGATCAATACTAGCCTGGGTTTAGGCTCCTGTTTAAGGTTAGGTATAGGATCAAAATTATCTGGGGTTAGGCTCCTGTCTAAGGTCAGGTAAAGGATCAATACTAGCCTGGGCTTAGGCTCCTGTTTAAGGTTAGGTATAGGATCAAAATTATCTGGGGTTAGGCTCCTGTCTAAGGTCAGGTAAAGGATCAATACTAGCCTGGGCTTAGGCTCCTGTTTAAGGTTAGGTATAGGATCAAAATTATCTGGGGTTAGGCTCCTGTCTAAGGTCAGGTAAAGGATCAATACTAGCCTGGGTTTAGGCTCCTGTTTAAGGTTAGGTATAGGATCAAAATTATCTGGGGTTAGGCTCCTGTCTAAGGTCAGGTAAAGGATCAATACTAGCCTGGGCTTAGGCTCCTGTTTAAGGTCAGGTAAAGGATCAATCCTAGCCTGGCTTTAGGCTCCTATTTAAGGTCAGGTAAAGGATCAATACTAGCCTGGGTTTAGGCTCCTGTTTAAGGTGAGGTAAAGGATCAATACTAGCCTGGGTTTAGGCTCCTGTTTAAGGTGAGGTAAAGGATCAATACTAGCCTGGGTTTAGGCTCCTGTTTAAGGTGAGGTAAAGGATCAATACTAGCCTGGGTTTAGGCTCCTGTTTAAGGTTAGGTATAGGATCAAAATTATCTGGGGTTAGGCTCCTGTCTAAGGTCAGGTAAAGGATCAATACTAGCCTGGGTTTAGGCTCCTGTTTAAGGTGAGGTAAAGGATCAATACTAGCCTGGGTTTAGGCTCCGTTTAGGGTCAGGGGGGTAAGAGGTGGAAATAATTCAATAATAGCCTTGGTTTAGGCTCCTGTTTCAGGTCAGGTAAAGCATCAATAATAGCCTAGGTTTAGGTTCCTTTTTAAGGTCAGGTTAAGGATCAATAATAGCCTGGGTTTAGGCTCATGTTTAAGGTCAGGTAAAGGATCAATAATAGTCTGGGTTTAGGCTACTCATGTTTAAGGTCAGGTAATGGATCAATAATAGCCTTTGTTTAGGCTCCTATTTAAGGTCAGGTAAAGGATCAATACTAGCCTGGGTTTATGCTCCTGTTTAAGGTGAGGTAAAGGATCAATACTAGCCTGGGTTTAGGCTCCTGTTAAAGGTCAGGTAAAGGATCAATACTAGCCTGGGTTTAGGCTCCTGTTAAAGGTCAGGTAAAGGATCAATACTAGCCTGGGTTTAGGCTCCTATTTAAGGTGAGGTAAAGGATCAATAATAGCCTGGGTTTAGGCTTCTGTTTAAAGTCAGGTAAAGGATCAATACTAGCCTGGGTTTAGGCTCCTGTTTAAGGTCAGGTAAAGGATCAATATTATCTGGGTTTAGACTCCAGTTTAAGGTCTGGTAAAGAATCAATAATAGCCTGGGTTTAGGCTCCTGTGTCAGGTCAGTTAAAGGATCAATAATAGCCTAGGTTTAGGCTCCTGTTTAAGGTCAGGTAAAGGATCAATACTAGCCTGGGTTAAGGCTCCTGTTTAAGGTCAGTTAAAGAATCAATAATAGCCTGGGTTTAGGCTCCTGTTTAAGGTCAGGTAAAGCATCAATAATAGCTTGGGTTTAGGCTCCTGTCTCAGAAACAAGAAAATCATATATATTCTTATGCAAGTGCAGTGAAATTTTAGCACATTTTTGAATTTTAACATTTTAGCATGTTGATAAGTTGGCACATCCACTATATATTCAGTAGAAAACCCTATATTTAATTTATAATTTAGTACAATATTTAGATTGTGAAAAGGGCTGAAATATGATCAGCATGAAATTAGGTACATTTACAATGTTGAAAAATATTGAACAGTAAACGTAAATTGTAATGACTAGACTTGGGTTGGAACCCATAACCTCAAAACTCTTAGACTGACATCAACAGACCTCCTGGTCAGCAGCAATGGAGTCATCCTCCTCCATCTATCAACTAAGTTATGGACCCAAAAGATGGGGTACACAACGTAACAGAATTGTACAGTTGTGGGAACGCACAACGTTACACGATGTGTATGTTTCCATATTATACCAACATATATAAGCTGATCCTTCTATATTTTCGTTAATTTGGAAACAGTGCTTCAGTGTTTTTTAAACAACCCAAATCGACACCTGTAAAATTATATTGCATGTATATATGGACACGGTGCCATATACAGGTAAACATGTAGCCACTTTAAACATGTACCTGGACCGTAGTTTTCCCCACCCGGGGCACTTACGTACCTTGAAAATCTAGGTGAAGGGTAGATATAGACCAAAACGAATGCAAATAACAAGTACTCAATGTCCAGTTGTGTTTATCGGCTCTCTTTGTCAGCCATAGGGCGCCAGGTAGAACTCTGGTCACTCATCAAAATGTTATTTACCTGTTCCGTTACCTGGGAGCCAAATCAATTCTTATTGACAATCTAACGGTCACTGTAATACTGTGTAACGCTCATTGTAAGATTGAACATCCTCTTAATTAATATGATGAGAAATTTATATATACTGTGTTCCTTATTCCATATGAGCCTCCCGGGTTATTTTCATTCCGTAATATTGATCAACCACTTGTCCTAAATTGCACATTTGTGCGGAGGGAAGTGCACAACGGGGCGAATGATTGTTAAATCGCACAGTTGTGTTCACCATGTGTAGACGGTGTGTGCACGATGTATGCAGATGATGTATGTACGATGTGCGCACAATATTTTGGTGCGTCGTGCGGTCACACAACTGTAATGGTCAGAGTGAGTTTAAACTAGGTACATTTTAGTCCATCTAACCTCTAGCCTGATGCTCTATTGGAAACAGCTACCTGGTCACTGGAAACCAATCCAGTCTTACCCGTTGGGATACAGTTTATAGTGATGTGTTGTCTGATTTTCTGTGTCAACTTTTTCCTTGAACGACATCCCCTGAATAAACGAAAGATTGAGGTTAATGACAATTGGCTAGTAGCATCCTGGAATTAAAGGCTACCAAATATGTCCAAATCAACCTCACCTCATTTTCAAGTTCATTGCAATCAAACATTATAAAATGTTAAAACCCTACTTTTAAGTTACATGTTGGTCATGTTGGCAATGTGTCAAGGTCATTTGGATCCAACATTTCAAAATATTTAAATGACTCATTATATAATGCCTTGAGATCTAAGGTCGTGATATTTGGCCTATATCTTCAAATATATGTTCTTGACCATCTTTCAAAGTCATTTTTGGGGTTGAATGTGTTCAAATCTTAAGACAACCTCTGAATAACCATGAGGCCTAGGGTGATTATATCTATGTTTGTATGCTGTGGTGATCTGTGTTGAGCCTCTGAGTTAATATGCTAGGTATTTCTCCCTTTGTTTTCAAACTTTTACTCCATTATTTATTTCATAGTTAATTCTAATTAACTAATTTCATTATTAAATTAGTCTTAACATTTTGGCAACCCATGGAGAGAATTTATATAGGCTTGTCTGTTATTCAATCCATTTGACTGGACAATACCTGCCAATAGCATGACATGTGTTTATCAGCAGCATTACAGGTGAGAGATATACAGGTCCATTGGGGATTTGGTTTTACAGACATACCTTGTTTTTAACAGAATGCCCTACCCTAGGTATATCATATTTACATATTGCACAGACACAAAATTTGGCTTTTGGGAGAACACCCTGTCCCCTGGGATATTATTCTGCGGCCATGCAGTACTCTTCCTAACACCTGCTTCTTAGGATAAAAGAGTAGGACATTAGATTTCCGTGCAGACCTATAACTACAAAGTTGACAGTCCTGAACGTAACAGGAGGCTGTGTTTGTCTTTTACACGGTGTAGCCTGGGGAATCTGTTACATATGTAATACTGCTCCACCATGGTGTATACATTGATTCAATAGCTGATAAATTAATGGTAATTGGCTTGTGTAGGAGTAGCCAGGGATTGTGTAACTGACTCCCCTGGGACTCCCATCTGTTCATGCTGTGTATTATATGTATGCTACAGATCACATAAAGAGGGAACCTTTATGGTGTATTTGATCTATATACATTTCAGTACCATCAATGTTTGGGTATTGCCCCAGTTTCAGATTAGCAAACAACTTCCTGACACAATATACATCCAGAAAAACTGTGTGTGTTGGTAAATTGATATTTTTACTGTCAATTTTACAAATGTAGTTATAAAACTAATTGAATGTGTTCAGTAGAGTGTTTTATACTGTAGCTGTCCAGTGACACTTCTTATACTCCCAATCAGTCTCCCTAGTAAAGGTCTTCATATCAAACTCAAATATCCTGGTGTAAGTCTATATATAGATATAGACCTGGACTGATTAAACGTACCAAATGTACAATGGAAATTATGACTGAACTAGTCTAGATTTAAATAAAAACAGTAAAACCCGCTATATATAGCATTCATGTATGTCAATCTGAAAATCAAGTTTCCCCTTGGATTGATACACAGGTGCTTTGATTGGAGATTCAAAGGAGGTACATTTATTTTACAGAAATCTACAATACACAGCTGATAAATAGAGGATATTCCAGATCATTCCCCCTGAATAACAGTTATATTTCACAAGTGAGGTCAATATTTTTATGCTTTTCTCAAGTGAAAAAAAAGTTTTCTTGAAAAAGACACAAGCTAGTTTCCATAAATAGATCAATCAAATATTTAAACAATGAATGCTGTTTTGTGATGTTACAATAAGAAAGTGTCAGGGCTAATGTTATGTCACAGTTGACAATGGCTGTTATTTGTAATAGAAATACAGCTAATAAACTTGCGTACAGGAATCAAATGTAGTAATCAAGTGATAACTGCATGGTTATTAAACTAGAATTACATTCAATAGGGTGGAATTGCATAGTTAACTTATTGACCCCTACATATTTAAACTAAACGTGACTAGTCTTTGATTTGGTAAGGTTCAAATGTGACTTTAGGGGTGAATGGGGTAATAAACAAAAAGTATTCTGTTTTTTATAACTACACCTGATAAATGTGAAAGACTTGTGTACCTGATGGTGTTAAGGCATGTCATCTCCGATCAATACATAAATGTCTGTAATTGAAGCCTGATCCTGAATGATGGAGGAAATGTACTGTTGTAACTGGGTACCTGATTCTCTGTGTGATATACTCTGGGTAACCTTATATCACAACCTCCTGGGGATATCATAGGGGGTCATATAGGGTATACTGCAGGGGGGTGTCACAGGGGGTCATACAGGGTATACAACAGGGGGGGGGTCATATAGGGTATACTGCAGGGGGGTGTCACAGGGGGTCATACAGGGTATACAACAGGGGGGGGGTCATATAGGGTATACTGCAGGGGGTCACAGGGGGGTCATACAGGGTATACTACAGGGAGGTCATATAGGGTATACTGCAGGGGGTCACAGGGGTTCATATAGCGTATACTGCAGGGGGTAACATGGGGTCATACAGGGTATACTACAGGGGGGTCATATAGGGTATACTGCAGGGGGTCACAGGGGGGTCATACAGGGTATACTACAGGGAGGTCATATAGGGTATACTGCAGGGGGTCACAGGGGGTCATACAGGGTATACTACAGGGGGGTAATATAGGGTATACTGCAGGGGGTCACAGGGGGTCAAACAGGGTATACTACAGGGGGGTCATAAAGTGTATACTACATGGGGATATATAGTGTATACTACATGGGGTCATATAGGGTATACTGCAGGGAGGGGGGGGGGGTCACAGGGGGTCATACAGGGTATACAACAGGTGGGGGTCATATAGGGTATACTACAGGGGGTCATATAGGATATACTACATGGGGTCATATAGGGTATACTATAGGGGGGTCATACAGGGTATACTACAGGGAGGTCATATAGGGTATACTGCAGGGAGGGGGGGGGGGTCACAGGGGGTCATACAGGGTATACAACAGGGGGGGGGTCATATAGGGTATACTGCAGGGGGTCACAGGGGTTCATATAGCGTATACTGCAGGGGGTAACATGGGGTCATACAGGGTATACTACAGGGGGGTCATATAGTGAATACTATATGGGGTTATATAGAGTATACTACAGGGGGGTCATACAGGGTATACTACAAGGGGGTCATACATGGTATACTACAGGGGGGGGGGGTCATATATGGTATACTACAGGGGGTCATATAGGGTATACTATAGGGGGTCATACAGGGTATACTACAGGGGGGTCATATAGGGTATACTACAGGGGGTCATATAGGATATACTACATGGGGTCATATAGGGTATACTGCAGGGGGTCATATAGGGTATACTACAGGAGGGTCATATAGGGTATCCTTGTAGTATACCCTATATGATCCCCTGTAGTATATTCTATATGACCCCCTGTAGTATACCCTATATGACCCCTTTAGTATACACTATATGACTATATGACCCCCTGTAGTATACCCTGTATAAACCCCCTGTAGTATACCTTATATAACCCCCTGTAGTATACCATATATAACCCCCATGAAGTATACCATATATAACCCCCCTGTAGTATACCATATATAACCCCCTGTAGTATACCCTATATGACCCCCTGTAGTATACCCTATATGACCCCCTGTAGTATACCCTATATGACCCACTATAGTATACCCTATGTAACCCCCTGTAGTATACCCTGTATGACCCCCTGTAGTATACCCTATATGACCCACTATAGTATACCTTATATAACCCCCCTGTAGTATACCCTGTATGACCCCCTGTAATATACCCTGTATGACCCCCTGCAGTATACCCTATATGGCCCCCTGTAGTATCTGATATCCCGGTATGTAACCGGGATATCAGAGGAGAGTAATACAAGGGGATATCATAGGGGATCATACAGGGTATACTACAAGGATAACAGAGGAAGGTAATACAAGGGGATATCTTAGGGGGTCATACAGGGTATACTACAAGGATAACAGAGGAGGGTTATACAAGGGGATATCTTAGTGGGTCATACAGGGTAAACTACAGGGATATCAGAGGAGGGTAATACAAGGGGATATCATAGGGGATCATACAGGGTATACTACAGGGATAACAGAGGAAGGTAATACAAGGGGATATCTTAGGGGGTCATACAGGGTATACTACAAGGATAACAGAGGAGGGTAATACAAGGGGATATCTTAGTGGGTCATACAGGGTAAACTACAGGGATATCAGAGGAGGGTAATACAAGGGGATATCATAGGGGATCATACAGGGTATACTACAGGGATAACAGAGGAAGGTAATACAAGGGGATATCTTAGGGGGTCATACAGGGTATACTACAAGGATAACAGAGGAGGGTAATACAAGGGGATATCTTAGTGGGTCATACAGGGTAAACTACAGGGATATCAGAGGAGGGTAATACAAGGGGATATCATAGGGGATCATACAGGGTATACTACAGGGATAACAGAGGAAGGTAATACAAGGGGATATCTTAGGGGGTCATACAGGGTATACTACAAGGATAACAGAGGAGGGTAATACAAGGGGATATCTTAGTGGGTCATACAGGGTAAACTACAGGGATATCAGAGGAGGGTAATACAAGGGGATATCATAGGGGATCATACAGGGTATACTACAGGGATAACAGAGGAAGGTAATACAAGAGGATATCTTAGGGGGTCATACAGGGTATACTACAAGGATAACAGAGGAGGGTTATACAAGGGGATATCATAGGGGGTCATACAGGGTATACTACAAGGATAACAGAGGAGGGTAATACAAGGGGATATCAAAGGGGGTCATTCAGGGTATGTAACCGGGATAACAGAGGAGGGTAATACAAGGGATATCTTATGGGATCATCCAGGGTATACTACAGGGATATTAGAGGAAGGTAATACTAGGGGATATCATAGGGGATCATACAGGGTATACTACAGGGATAACAGAGGAGGGTAATACAAGGGGATATCTTAGGGGATCATACAGGGTATACTACAGGGATAACAGAGGGTAATAGAAGAGGATATCTTAGGGGATCATACAGGGTATACTACAGGGATAACAGAGGGTAATACAAGAGGATATCTTAGGGGATCATACAGGGTATACTACAGGGATAACAGAGGGTAATACAAGAGGATATCTTAGGGGATCATACAGGGTATACTACAGGGATAACAGAGGGTAATACAAGAGGATATCTTAGGGGATCATACAGGGTATACTACAGGGATAACAGAGGGTAATACAAGAGGATATCTTAGGGGATCATACAGGGTATACTACAGGGATAACAGAGGGTAATACAAGGGGATATCTTAGGGGATCATACAGGGTATACTACAGGGATAACAGAGGGTAATACAAGGGGATATCTTAGGGGATCATACAGGGTATACTACAGGGATAACAGAGGGTAATACAAGGGGATATCAAAGGGGATCATACAGGGTTTATGACAGGGATAACAGGGTAATACAAGGGGATCATACAGGGTATACTACAGGGATAACAGAGGGTAATACAAGGGGATTTCTTAGGGGATCATACAGGGTATACTACAGGGATAACAGAGGGTAATACAAGGGGATATCAAAGGGGATCATACAGGGTTTATGACAGGGATAACAGGGTAATACAAGGGGATCATACAGGGTATACTACAGGGATAACAGAGGGTAATACAAGGGGATATATTAGGGGATCATACAGGGTATACTACAGGGAAAACGGGGTAATACAAGGGGATATCAAAGGAGATCATACAGGGTTTACGACAGGGATAACAGAGGAGGGTAATACAAGGGGATCATACAGGGTATACTACAGGGATAACAGAGGGTAATGCAAGGGGATATCTTAGGGGATCATACAGGGTATACTACAGGGAAAACAGGGTAATACAAGGGGATATCATAGGGGATCATACAGGGTATATTACAGGGATAACAGAGGAGGGTTATACAAGGGGATATCAAAGGGGGTCATTCAGGGTATACTACAGGGATAACAAAGGAGGGTTATACAAGGGGATATCAAAGGGGGTCATTCAGGGTATACTAAAAGGATAACAAAGGAGGGTAACACAAGGGGATATCATAGGGGGGGGGGGTCATACAGGGTATACTACAAGGATAACAGAGGAGGGTAATACAAGGGGATATCTTAGGGGGGGTCATACATGGTATATTACAGGGATAACAGAGGGTAATACAAGGGGATATCTTAGGGGATCATACAGGGTATACTACAGGGATAACAGAGGGTAATACAAGGGGATATCATAGGGGTCATACATGGTATACTACAAGGATAACAGAGGGTAATACAAGGGGATATCTTAGGGGATCATACAGGGTATACTACAAGGATAACAGAGGAGGGTAATACAAGGGGATATCTTAGGGGATCATACAGGGAATACTACAGGGATAACAGAGGGTAATACAAGGGGATATCTTAGGGGATCATCCAGGGTATACTACAGGGATAACAGAGGGTAATACAAGGGGATATCCTAGGGGATCATACAGGGTATACTACAGGGATAACAGAGGAAGGTAATACAAGGGGATATCATAGGGGGTCATACAGGGTAAACTACAAGGATAACAAAGGAGGGTAATACAAGGGGATATCAAAGGGGGTCATTCAGGGTATACTTAAAGGATAACAGAGGGTAATACAAGGGGATATCTTAGGGGATCATACAGGGTATGTAACCGGGATAACAGAGGAGGGTAATACAAGGGATATCTTATGGGATCATCCAGGGTATACTACAGGGATAGCAGAGGAAGGTAATACTAGGGGATATCATAGGGGATCATACATGGTATACTACAGGGATAACAGAGGAGGGTAATACAAGGGGATATCATAGAGGATCATACAGGGTATACTATAGGGATAACAGAGGGTAATACAAGGGGATATCTTAGGGGGTCATAGAGGGTATACTACAGGGATAACAGAGAAGGGTAATACAAGGGGATATCTGAGGGGGTCATACAGGGTATACTACAGGGATAACAGAGGAGGGTAATACAAGGGGATATCTTAGGGAATCCTAGAGGGTATACTACAGGGATAACAGAGGAGGGTAATACAAGGGGATATCTTAGGGGGTCATAGAGGATATACTACAGGGATAACAGAGAAGGGTAATACAAGGGGATATCTGAGGGGGTCATACATGGTATACTACAGGGATTACAGAGGAGGGTAATACAAAGGGATATCTTAGGGGGTCATACAGGGTATACTACAGGGATAACAGGGTAATACAAGGGAATATCTTAGGGAATCATAGAGGGTATACTACAGGGATAACAGAGGAGGGTAATACAAGAGGATATCTTAGGGGATCATACAGGGTATACTACAGGGATAACAGAGGGTAATTCAAGGGGATATCAAAGGGGATCATACAGGGTTTACGACAGGGATAACAGAGGAGGGTAATACAAGGGGATCATACAGGGTATACTACAGGGATAACAGAGGGTAATACAAGGGGATATCTTAGGGGGCATACAGGGTATACTACAGGGAAAACAGGGTAATACAAGGGGATATCAAAGGGGATCATAGAGGGTTTACGACAGGGATAACAGAGGAGGGTAATACAAGGGGATCATACAGGGGATACTACAGGGATAACAGAGGGTAATACAAGGGGATATCTTAGGGGTCATACAGGGTATACTACAGGGAAAACAGGGTAATACAAGGGGATATCAAAGGGGATCATACAGGGTTTACGACAGGGATAACAGAGGAGGGTAATACAAGAGGATATCTTATGGGGTCATATTGTGTATAACCACTTGAAGATAATACAAGTGGATAACACAGGAGGTTTGCATTAAAGGTATTCTAAAAACAGATTTTTTTTATTAAATTAATCCTTCATAATCTTTGCATATGTCACTGGATTTATTTCAGTATGGGTTGTTGTAACAATTCCAATTGATGGAATAAACAATTTTAATAGACAGCCAGTAATGCCATGTGTCAGAGAAAAAGAGAAAGATCATGTGACAAAATGTATTGGTGTCTTTCCCACATAAAATATTAATGAACCTGTGCTGTAGTATTATTGGTGTGGACATGTACTGTAGTATCACTGGTGGGGACCTGTACTGTAGTATTACTGGTGGGGACCTGTACTGTAGTATCACTGGTGGGGACCTGTACTGTAGTATCACTGGTGGGGAACTGTACTATAGTATTACTGGTGGGGACCTGTAATGTAGTATCACTGGTGGGGACCTGTACTGTAGTATTACTGGTGGGGATCTGTAATGTAGTATTACTGGTGGGGACCTGTACTGTAGTATCACTGGTGGGGAACTGTACTATAGTATTACTGGTGGGGACCTGTAATGTAGTATCACTGGTGAGGACCTGTACTGTAGTATTACTGGTGGGGACCTGTACTGTAGTATCACTGGTGGGGATCTGTACTGTACTATTACTGGTGGGGACCTGTACTGTAGTATCACTGGTAGGGACCTGTACTGTAGTATCGCTGGTGTGGACCTGTAATGTAGTATCACTGTTTGGGACCTGTACTGTAGTATTACTGGTGGGAACATGTACTGTAGTATTACTGGTGGGGATCTGTAATGTGGTATCACTGGTGGGGACCTGTACTGTAGTATCACTGGTGAGGACCTGTACTGTAGTATCACTGGTTGGGATCTGTACTGTAGTATCACTGGTGGGGATCTGTACTGTAGTATCACTGGTGGGGACCTGTAATGTAGTATCACTGGTGAGGACCTGTACTGTAGTATTACTGGTGGGGACCGGTACTGTAGTATCGCTGGTGTGGTCCTGTAATGTAGTATCACTGGTTGGGACCTGTACTGTAGTATTACTGGTGGGGATCTGTAATGTAGTATCATTGGTGGGGACCTGTACTGTAGTATTACTGGTGGGGGCCTGTACTGTAGTATCACTGGTGGGGAACTGCACTATAGTATTACTGGTGGGGACCTGTAATGTAGTATTACTGGTGGGGACCTGTACTGTAGCATTACTGGTGGGGACCTGTACTGTAGTATCACTGGGTGGGACCTGTACTGTAGTATTACTGGTGGGGACCGGTACTGTAGTATCGCTGGTGTGGTCCTGTAATGTAGTATCACTGGTTGGGACCTGTACTGTAGTATTACTGGTGGGAACATGTACTGTAGTATTACTGGTGGGGATCTGTAATGTAGTATCACTGGTGGGGACCTGTACTGTAGTATCACTGGTGGTGACCTGTACTGTAGTATTACTGGTGGGGACCTGTAATGTAGTATCACTGGTTGGGACCTGTACTGTAGTATCACTGGTGGGGACCTGTATATTGTAGTATTACTGGTGGGGACCTGTACTGTAGTATCACTGGTGGTGACCTGTACTGTAGTATTACTGGTGGGGACCTGTACTGTAGTATCACTGGTGGGGACCTGTACTGTAGTATTACTGGTAGTATCACTGGTTGGGATCTGTACTGTAGTATCACTGGTGGGGACCTGTATATTGTAGTATTACTGGTGGGGACATGTACTGTAGTATTACTGGTGTGAACCTGTACTGTAGTATCACTGGTGGGGACCTGTACTGTAGTATTACTGGTGGGGACCTGTACTGTAGTATTACTGGTAGTATCACTGGTTGGGATCTGTACTGTAGTATCATTGGTGGGGACCTGTATTGTAGTATCACTGGTAGGGACCTGTACTGCAGTATCACTGGTGGGGGACCTGTACTGTAGTATAACTGGTGGGGATCTGTAATGTAGTATTACTGTTTGGGATCTGTACTGTACTATTACTGGTGGGGACCTGTACTGTAGTATCACTGGTGAGGACCTGTACTGTAGTATTACTGGTGGGGACCTGTACTGTACTATCACTGGTGGGGACCTGTACTGTTGTATCACTGGTTGGGACCTGTACTGTAGTATTACTGGTGGGGACCTGTACTGTAGTATCACTGGTGGGGACCTGTACTGTAGTATTACTGTTTGGGATCTGTACTGTACTATTACTGGTGGGGACCTGTACTGTAGTATCACTGGTTAGGATCTGTACTGTAGTGGATCTGTACTGTAGTATCACTGGTGGAGACCTGTACTGCAGTATCACTGGTGGGGACCTGCACTCTAGTATCAAGGATGGGGACCTGTACTGTATCACTGGTGAGGACCTGTACTGTAGTATTACTGGCGGGGACCTGTACTGTACTATCACTGGTGGGGACCTGTACTGTAGTATCACTGCTTAGGATCTGTACTGTAGTATCACTGGTGGGGACCTGTACTTTGGTATCACTGGTGGGGACCTGTACTGTAGTATCACTAGTTGGGACCTGTACTGTAGTATCGTGTACTGTAGTATTACTGTTTGGGATCTGTACTGTACTATTACTGGTGGAGATCTGTACTGTACTATTACTGGTGGGGACCTGTACTGTATTATCACTGGTGGGGACCTGTACTTTGGTATCACTGGTGGGGACCTGTACTGTAGTATTACTGTTTGGGATCTGTACTGTACTATTACTGGTGGAGATCTGTACTGTACTATTACTGGTGGGGACCTGTACTGTATTATCACTGGTGGGGACCTGTACTTTGGTATCACTGGTGGGGACCTGTACTGTAGTATTACTGGTGGGGATCTATACTGTAGTATTACGGATGGGGAGCTGTACTGCACAGTGATACTACAGTGATACTACAGTACTGTAGTATCACTTGTTTGGATCTGTACTGTAGTATCCCTGGTGGGGACCTGTACTGTAGTATCACTTGTTTGAATATGTACTGTAGTATCACTGGTGGGGACCTGTACTTTGGTATCACTGGTGGGGACCTGTACTGTAGTATCACTGGTGGAGACCTGTACTGTAGTATCACTGGTGGGGACCTGCACTCTAGTATCAAGGATGGGGACCTGTACTGTAGTATCACTGGTGGGGACCTGTACTGTAATATCACTTTTTTGGATCTGTACTGTAGTATCACTGGTGGGGACCTGTACTGTAGTATTACTGGTGTGAACCTGTACTGTAGTATTACTGGTAGTATCACTGGTTGGGATCTGTGCTGTAGTATCATTGGTGGGGACCTGTATTGTAGTATCACTGGTAGGGACCTGTACTGTAGTATCACTGGTTGGGATCTGTGCTGTGGTATCATTGGTGGGGACCTGTACTGTAGGTAGGGACCTGTACTGCAGTAGCACTTGTGTGGACCTGTACTGCAGTATCACTGGTGGGGACCCGTACTGCAGTATCACTGGTGGGGACCCGTACTGCAGTATCACTGGTGGGGGCCTGTACTGTAGTATAACTGGTGGGGACCTGTACTGTGGTATCACTGGTGGGGACCTCTACTGTACTATTACTGGTGGGGACCTGTACTGTAGTATCATTGGTGGGGACCTGTACTGTAGTATCACTTGTTTGGATCTGTACTGTAGTATCACTGGGGGGGACCTGTACTGTAGTATCACTGGTGGGGATCTGTAATGTAGTATTACTGTTTGGGATATGTACTGTACTATTACTGGTGGGGATCTGTACTGTACTATTACTGGGGTGGACTTCTACTGTTGTATCACTGGTTGGGACCTGTACTGCAGTATCACTGGTTGGGACCTGTACTGTAGTATCACTGGTTGGGAACATGTACTGTAGTATCACTGGTTGGGACATGTACTGTAGTACTACTGGTGGGGACCTGTACTGTAGTATCACTGGTAGGGACCTGTAATGTAGTATTACTGGTGGGGACCTGTACTGTACTATTACTGGTGGGGACCTGTACTGTCGTATCACTGGTGGGGACCTCTACTGTACTATTGCTGGTGGGGACCTGTACTGTAGTATCATTGGTGGGGACCTGTACTGTAGTATCACTGGTTGGGAACATGTTCTGTAGTATCACTGGTTGGGACATGTACTGTAGTACTACTGGTGGGGACCTGTACTGTAGTATCACTGGTTGGGACATGTAGTGTAGTATTACTGGTGGGGACCTGTACTGTACTATTACTGGTGGGGACCTGTACTGTAGTATCATAGGTGGGGACCTGTACTGTAGTATCACTTGTTTGCATCTGTACTGTAGTATCACTGGTGGGGACCTGTATATTGTAGTATTACTGGTGGGGACCTGTATTGTAGTATAACTACTGTAGTATCACTGGTTGGGACCTGTACTGTAGTATCACCGGTTGGGACTTGTACTGTAGTATCACTGGTGGGGACCTCTACTGTACTATTGCTGGTGGGGACCTGTACTGTAGTATCATTGGTGGGGACCTGTACTGTAGTATCACTGGTTGGGAACATGTTCTGTAGTATCACTGGTTGGGACATGTACTGTAGTACTACTGGTGGGGACCTGTACTGTAGTATCACTGGAGGGGACCTGTACTGTAATATCATTGGTTGGGACCTGTACTGTAGTATCACTGGGGGGGACCTGTACTGTAGTATCACTGGTGGGGACCTGTACTGTAATATCATTGGTTGGGACCTGTACTGTAGTATCACTGGTTGGGAACATGTACTGTAGTATCACTGGTTGGGACATGTACTGTAGTATTACTGGTGGGGACCTGTACTGTAGTATCACTGGTGGGAACCTGTACTGTAGTATCACTGTTTGGGATCTGTACTGTACTATTACTGGTGGAGATCTGTACTGTACTATTACTGGTGGGGACCTGTACTGTAGTATCACTGGTGGGGACCTGTACTGTAGTATCACTAGTTGGGACCTGTACTGTAGTATCGCTGGTGGGGACCAGTACTGTAGTATCACTGGTGGGGACCTGTACTGTAGTATTACTGGTGGGGACCTGTACTGTAGTATCACTGGTTGGGACCTGTACTGTAGTATCGCTGGTGGGGACTAGTACTGTAGTATCACTGGTGGGGACCTGTACTGTAGCATTACTGGTGGGGACCTGTACTGTAGTATCACTGGTTGGGACCTGTACTGTAGTATCGCTGGTGGGGACCTGTACTGTAGTATCACTGGTGGGGATCTGTAATGTAGTATTACTGGTTGGGACCTGTACTGTAGTATTACTGGTGGGGACCTGTACTGTACTATAACTGGTGGGGACCTGTACTGTAGTATCACTGGCGGGGACCTGTACTGTAGTATCACTGGTGGGGACCTGTACTGTAGTATTACTGGTGGGGACCTGTACTGTAGTATCACTGGTGGGGATCTGTACTGTAGTATTACTGGTTGGGATATGTACTGTAGTATTACTGGTGGGGACCTGTACTGTAATATCACTGTTGGGGACCTGTAATGTAGTATCACTGGTTGGGACCTGTACTGTAGTATCGCTGGTGGGGACCAGTACTGTAGTATCACTGGTGGGGACCTGTACTGCAGTATCACTGGTGGGGACATGTACTGTAGTATTACTGGTGGAGATCTGTAATGTAGTATTACTGGTGGGGACCTGTACTGTAGTATCACTGGTGGGGACATGTACTGTAGTATCACTGGTGGGGACCTGTACTTTAGTATTACTGGTGGGGACCTGTACTGTAATATCACTGTTGGGGACCTGTAATGTAGTATCACTGGTTGGGACCTGTACTGTAGTATCACCGGTTGGGACTTGTACTGTAGTATCACTGGTGGGGATCTGTACTGTAGTATCACTGGTGGGGACCTGTACTGCAGTATCACTGGTTGGGACCTGTACTGTAGTATCACTGGTTGGGACTTGTACTGTAGTATCACTGGTGGAGATCTGTAATGTAGTATTACTGTTTTGGATCGGTACTGTACTATTACTGGTGGGGACCTGTACTGTATTATCACTGGTGGGGACCTGTACTTTGGTATCACTGGTGGGGATCTGTACTGTAGTATCTCTGGTGGGGACCTGTACTGTAGTATCACTGGTGAGGACCTGTACTGTAGTATCACTGGTGGGGACCTGTACTGTAGTATGACTGGTGGGGACTTGTACTGTAGTATCACTGGTGGGGATCTGTACTGTACTATTACTGGTGTGGACTTGTACTGTTGTATCACTGGTGGGGACCTGTACTGCAGTATCTCTGGTTGGGACCTGTACTGTAGTATCACTGGTGGTGACCTGTACTGTAGTATGACTGGTGGGGACTTGTACTGTAGTATCACTGGTGCACTGGTGGGGACCTGTACTGTAGTATGCCTGGTGGGGACTTGTACTGTAGTATCACTGGTGCACTGGTGGGGACCTGTACTGTAGTATCACTGATGGGGACCTGTACTATAGTATCACTGGTTGGGATCTGTCCTGTAGTATCACTGGTGGGACCTGTACTGCAGTATCACTGGGGGGGACCTGTACTGTAGTATCACTGGTGGTGACCTGTACTGTAGTATGACTGGTGGGGACTTGTACTGTAGTATCACTGGTGCACTGGTGGGGACCTGTACTGTAGTATGCCTGGTGGGGACTTGTACTGTAGTATCACTGGTGGGGACCTTGTGGACTTCTACTGTTGTATCACTGGTTTGGACCTGTACTGCAGTATCACTGGTTGGAACCTGTACTGTAGTATCACTGGTGGAGAGCTGTAATGTAGTATTACTGTTTTGGATCGGTACTGTACTATTACTGGTGGGGACCTGTACTGTAGTATCACTGGTGGGGACCTGTACTATAGTATCACTGGTTGGGATCTGTACTGTAGTATCACTGGTGGGACCTGTACTGCAGTATCACTGGTGGGGACCTGTACTGTAGTATCACTGGTTGGGACCTGTACTGTAGTATCACTTGTTTGAATATGTACTGTAGTATCACTGGTGGGAACCTGTACTGTAGTTTCTCTGGTGGAGATCCGTGATGTATTTTTACTGTGTGGGATCTGTACTGTACTATTACTTCTGGTTACCTCTACTGTAGTATCACTGGTGGGGACTTGTACTGTAGTATCACTGGTGGGAACCTGTACTGTAGTTTCACTGGTGGAGATCCGTGATGTATTTTTACTGTTTGGGATCTGTACTGTACTATTACTGGTAGGGGACCTGTACTGTATTATCACTGGTGGGGACCTGTAATGTAGTATCACTGGTTGGGACCTGTACTGTAGTATCTCTGGTGGGGACTTGTACTGTAGTATCACTGGTGGGGACCTGTACTGTAGTATTACTGGTGTGGACTTCTACTGTAGTATCACTGGAAGGGACCTGTACTGCAGTATCACTGGTGGGGATCTGTACTGTAGTATCACTGGTGGGGACCTGTACTGTAGTATCACTGGTGGAGATCTGTATTGTAGTATTACTGTTTGGGATCTGCACTGTACTATTACTGGTGGGGACCTGTTCTGTAGTATCACTGGTGGGGATTTGTACTGTAGTATCACTGGTGTGGACCTGTACTGTAGTTTCACTGGTGGGGATCTGTAATGTAGTATCACTGGTTGGGACCTGTACTGTAATATCACTGGTGGGGACCTGTACCGTAGTATCACTGGTGGGGACCTGTAATGTAGTATCACTGGTTGGGGCCTGTACTGTAGTATCACTGGTGGGGACTTGTACTGTAGTATCACTGGTGGGGACCTGTACTGTAGTTTCACTGGTGGAGATCTGTGATGTGTTTTTACTGTTTGGGATCTGTACTGTACTATTACTGGTGGGGACCTGTACTGTAGTATCACTGGTGGGGACTTGTACTGTAGTATCACTGGTGTGGACCTGTACTGTAGTTTCACTGGTGGAGATCGGTGATGTGTTTTTACTGTTTGGGATCTGTACTGTAGTATTACTGGTTGGGTCCTGTACTGTAGTATCACTGGTGGGGACCTGTACTGTAGTATTACCGGTGTGGACTTCTACTGTAGTATCACTGGAAGGGACCTGTACTGCAGTATCACTGGTGGGGACCTGTACTGTAGTATCACTGGTGGAGATCTGTAATGTAGTATTACTGTTTGGGATCTGTACTGTACTATTACTGGAGGGGACCTGTACTGTATTATCACTGGTGGGGACCTGTACTTTGGTATCACTGGTGGGGACCTGTACTGTAGTATCACTGGTGGGGACCTGTACTGTAGTATCACTGGTGGGGATCTGTAATGTATTTTTACTGTTTGGGATCTGTACTGTCTGCTTGAGATTGTTTGTGTTAGATTGTATTTTTTGCTATGGTATATTGCCCAGATGTGGTCCAGTAGAGGACAATGCCTTTGTGTACTAAATTTGTCCGTTGTCATCTTTACTGCTAAATGTGATACTTACTGTACTGTTTACTGGATGGTTTTATTGTTAAATAAGTTAATCAATATAATGACATGTTTGTGCCTGTAACATCTTAGGTTTTCCTGATCTAATTTTCTACTGATTATTGAGTATAAAAAGCACATTGCGACCTTTAAATTTGAAAAACAGAAGTATCAAGGAAGCTGCGCAGGCAACGTGAAGTGGCCTTCACGTTGTTGTCTTTTTGTTGTCTGTTGATGAGCAATTTCACTAGCATGAATGTGTGTGTTGGGCTGTAAAACAACCAAAGATCAAGGTCTGCTCACATCTTGTAAGCAAGAACAACTTTTAGTAATTAAAGTCATGGTGCTTTAGGTGTCGTATTATGTCTTGATCTTCAGACGTCTGGAGCTGTGCATGGCTCTTATCTTCAGGCCACCTTCAGGCGACCTTGTCCAAGATTTGCATGTCAGTGTTAATTTTCAGAATGCATGTTTTAAGTGTTTGTTTGTTTCTTTAATATCAGACTGTTTTAGCAAATACCCTGGCTTTTAGTAGCTCTACTGGAGTAATTACATTGTGACCAAAGGCAGCCATATGGCCATACATAAATAAGCATTTTCTTTAAGCCATCCTTTTAGTTATCCTTTCTCAAAGACAACAATAAACTGAACTATACAACCATATTTCCATCATTAAAAATTAATCTGTTGAGACCTTTACATTGAAGGAAGGATTTTTACCTGTATACTTTTACAGTGGAGCCTCGTTAGTCCTATCTGACTGTACTTAACCTCAAGTCTGACTTTGAGTCACTTGTAATGTAAAGTTGAGTCACCTGTCTGAGAGTCACTTGCAATCTGACTGTGAGTCACCTGTAATCTAACCCTAAGTCACCTGTAATCTAATTCTAAGTCACTTGTAATGTAACTGTGAGTCACTTGTTATCTATTTCCAAGTCACCTGTAAACTAATTCTAAATCACCTGTAATCTAACTCTAAGTCACCTGTAATCTAATTCTAAGTCACCTGTAATCTAGCTCTACATCACTTGTAATTTGACCGTGAGTTACCTGTAATCTAACTCTTAGTCACCTGTAATCTAACTCTAAGTCACCTGTAATCTAATTCTAAATCACCTGTAATCTAACTCTAAGTCACCTGTAATCTAATTCTAAGTCACCTGTAATCTAGCTCTACATCACTTGTAATTTGACCGTGAGTTACCTGTAATCTAACTCTTAGTCACCTGTAATCTAACTCTAAGTCACCTGTAATCTAATTCTAAATCACCTGTAATCTAACTCTAAGTCACCTGTAATCTAATTCTAAGTCACCTGTAATCTAGCTCTACATCACTTGTAATTTGACCGTGAGTTACCTGTAATCTAACTCTTAGTCACCTGTAATCTAACTCTAAGTCACCTGTAATCTAATTCTAAATCACCTGTAATCTAACTCTAAGTCACCTGTAATCTAATTCTAAGTCACCTGTAATCTAGCTCTACATCACTTGTAATTTGACCGTGAGTTACCTGTAATCTAACTCTTAGTCACCTGTAATCTAACTCTAAGTCACCTGTAATCTAATTCTAAATCACCTGTAATCTAACTCTAAGTCACCTGTAATCTAATTCTAAGTCACCTGTAATCTAGCTCTACATCACTTGTAATTTGACCGTGAGTTACCTGTAATCTAACTCTTAGTCACCTGTAATCTAACTCTAAGTCACCTGTAATCTAATTCTAAATCACCTGTAATCTAACCCTAAGTCACCTGTAATCTAATTCTAAGTCACCTGTAATCTAACTGTAAGTCACCTGTAATCTAACTCTTAGTCACCTGTAATCTAACTGTAAGTCACCTGTACTCTAACTCTAAGTCACCTGTAATCTAACTCTTAGTCACCTGTAATCTAACTGTAAGTCACCTGTAATCTAACTCTGTATTTTTACACTAAGTAACCTATTATCTATGATAGTCCCATATATTCTGACTGGATAATAGGAGACACACGTACAATCTGGATGTCGATCTGCTGCAGAGCTCTCACATCTTCATTGTAAACTGAAGAATAAACCTGGCTAATTACAGGGTTGTAGAACCAAGTTAAATACTAGACACTGAATCGGTTACTTTGAGCTCCGGTATTGGCTTCCTTCTTATTTAACCCTTCACACTACTTGACCATGATTGAAGTTTCCAGACATTCTCTCCTGGTAGTAATTGTGCCCCTGTTGCTACAGGCTTTGTTGTTTCCTGTGACCAGCAGGCACTCTCTGCTACTTTGGTTTTATATGTATTTGGGATAGTTGATGGCATTTATGAAACAGTCATGATCTGCTTCCAATAAAGAATTTTCTTATTGACATAAGCCATTCAAACCACTGATCAAACTTATTCAAATTTTTTGTCTAATTTTACATTAAGGTGATAATTCTCCTCTAAAAACTGCGGAAATCATACAGATATTTATTGTATACTCTGTGCTATTGTTTGGCTGACAGTATGTGATGGTTAAACTACCTAAACCTTATAACATTAGGTTAGTGGTGTGAGTTACGGAACAATCCATTACTTGCACTATATAGACAACTGTATCCTCTTGTCACTCCAATGTATTTTTATGAGAGTAAAAATCAATGCATTGTTATTAAGGATCATTAATGGAACCCAGCTCACCTCTCTGGGGACTCTGTGTTTACAGTGGAGGAGAGTCTTGTTATAGTCAACTATCCTTGTGATCAGATGTCTTATATTTTCATCTTTGTTAACACTGCTCGTTAAACCTTCACAATGATGGAATTTGTTTTTAATGGTTTTTGCTGTTTGCATTAAGATAAAAATGTATGAAACCATCCCATGACAAACCTGTTGTGAAGAAGTGAAGGTCAAGGTTACATGGGTCAATTACATTAAAATCTCACCTACAGAGAGAATCATCTAGACCCCATCATCAATAGAAACTGATGTCATGTGACCTTATGTATTGTGTGAACTGATCATCAGTAGATACTGATGTCATGTGACCTTATATATCATGTGACCCGATCAGCAATAGACAAAGTCTCCATTTGATCTTGATAACTAGTGATGTCCCATCTGCATTCTCTATGTTGCAGAGTTGATCAGAAAATGACAAACGGGGTCTATAGAATTAAGAAATTTGTTTCCATTTGTGTTTTAAGGTAGATGACATAACATGTAGATTTTTTGTAATTTCAGGTTCATGATGGTGCTTATCTGTCTCATCTTTAGTGTGTTGTCCACCATAGCTCAGTATACAAACTTCGCCAACGAAACCCTCTTCTGGATGGTAAGTGACTAATAGAATCTTCCCCTACCTTGAGGGTGTGACAGAGCAATCTCAAACCTGAGGGATGATGTTCTTGATTGTCCTACCCTAGGGTCTGCGGAGGGTAAGACATTCAGGAATATCACCCCGAGGGTTGTAGATTTCACTGTCACACTCTCAAGGTAGGGAATGATTGTTTTTCTTCCATCCTGTTTCACTCAAAAAATCTGCCAACAAGCGATGATTTCATGAAATGTAAGCATTGATTGCATGTTTTTACATTAAATCCAGAGTTATCTCCCATGGCCTGCTACTGTTGACTTGACGTCAATGCATTGATGACGTGACGTCATACTTTTGTTATGACTTAGATTGCGCCATCCTGCATGAGGCTATCTCCCCCTAGGGGGTGACAAGCTGATCTTTTCCGGCTTAATGGGAGACAGACCTGTGAAGGGTGGGAGAATTAATAATCATATAGCTTAGTGCACGAGATATGACAACAAAACCTGTCCATATCTTAGTATGGTCTGAAATGATTAACTCCATATCTTAGTAGTATCTACCTACCTGGTCTGAAATGATTAACTCCATATCTTAGTAGTATCTACCTACCTGGTCTGAAATGATTCACTCCATATCTTAGTATACAGTTAAAGTATGGGGTTGAGGGATATAGCAAGTTTCTGGTGTCCCGAGACCAGGTATATTTCCCAAGGCACTTTGTAATAGGACAAGGAAAAATGATAAAGATAGTGCCGGCGCCGGGGCTGGAACCCACGACCCATGGCTCTCCAGCCCGATGCTCTATCGCTGAGCTAAAGGGAAATTCCCTACACTTGACGCTTGTAAGGCAGCCTAATTAATCCTCATCTTTTACACTGTTCCCCCCTTTTTTCAAATATCAACCCAGGTTCTTTGACTCCCCGTCAAGGGTTCTCCTACCTTGAACGGGGAGGGTCAACGGCACCACTTTGTAATAGGACGAGGAAAAGTGATAAAGATAGTGCCGGCGCCAGGGCTTGAACCCGCGACCCTTGGCTCTCCAGCCCAATGCTCTACCGCTGAGCTAAAGGGAAATTCTGAAATAATTAACTCCATTTCTAGCTATAAGAATCTACCTACCTGGTCTGAAATAATTAACTCCATTTCTAGCTATAAGTATCTATCTGAACTGAAATGATTAGCTCCATATCTAGTTAATATCTACCTGGTCTGAAATAATTAACTCCATTTCTAGCTATAAGTATCTACGTGTACTGAAGTTATTAGCTCCATATCTGGTTAATATCTACCTGGTCTGAAATGATTAGCTCCATATATAGCAGTCTTGTTCAACCAGACTCTTGTTGTCTGCGAAAGCTACGCCGAACAGAGAGTCTGGTCAAACCCAGTGCTATCGTTTTGTGAAGTCATAACGAGGCTTACCAGAATTCTGGTAAATGATTTCATTGGTCAAAGGTACACTCACCCTTTTCAACTTTTGAAGTCAGAATTTGAGTGGCGCAAAATTACATTGAATATATTAATTCAAGAAAAAACTTACCTGTACATGCATTCCTGAAGTATCCGTGCTTTCACTATTATCGAGAAAAATGTAAAAAAATGCATAAAATCTCAAGAATGATTTCATGTATTTTCATTGGATATTTTACATTGATACAAGACAAGCCAGATTACCTGAGTGAGAACCTATAGTGTTTTGAATGGTGTACAGGTAAAATCTCACTTGCTTACCATGCTTTTTTCCAACCTCAGTCAGCCTTGTTGACTTTGTGCTCGGTTATGATTTATTCAGTAGAAATATATAAAGGTTGTTGCATGGTTTTTGAGTAACAATGGATTTATTACACCCTCGCTTCACTCGGGTGTAATAAGTCCCAAGTGACGAGAAATCATGCAACAACTGGCTTACTGCATGCTTCCCAACTCGAACAAAACTGAAAAAATGAGTAAAAAAAGTTCACCTAGACAATCTTTTTACCTATACCCTACACTGCAGATAATTCACATGTATCTGTGTGAGTGAGTACTAATCATAACCAGGTATGATTCTCAATAGCCCAGTCTGAGTGTATCCTTCATAATGGATACAAGATTTATTATGGTTTATAATGGCAAATGATACTTTGAATATTACATGTTAATAACTTGATTGGAATTATAACCCTGAGTTAACATTTTGATACTTTGAAAATTTTGAGCCAGCCCTACCCCAAGGGCTGTAGGGTGGGGCCCAAAAGAGTGAGTGTGGGGCCCAAAAGAGTCAGTGTGCTAAAATTTCTTCATTTTCCTTGTTTAGAATCGGAGGTGCTAGTTTCAAATACTTTTTAGTCTTAAATCTGTATGCTAGATATTGAATAAGGTGGTTTTATTGTTTTTTGTCACTTTGAATAATATTTCTGTTCATGTTAATATAAAAACCAAATCAACTCTCTGTATAAATATATCAGGTGACCGTTAAGGCCAATGGGCCTCTTGTTTACTCAACTTTTCTGTTTTGTTCGAGTTGGGAAGCATGCAGTAAGCCAGTTGCATGATTTCTCGTCACTCGGGACTTATTACACCCTCGCTTCGCTCGGGTGTAATAAATCCCTTGTTACTCGAAAACCATGCAATAACCTTTACTTACTCTGGAGATTTGACACATTTTCTTACACTGTTCTTGATAATAGTGAATACACGGGTACTTCAGGAATGCATGTACAGGTAAGTTTTTTCATTAATTTCATTATTCTTTGAAAAGTTTAAATGTCCTTGACATAACGTCCTTAAACGAAAGTAAAAACACTACCCTCTGGTGATGGTAATTTTAAAGTACGTGTTTGTCCAGACTCTTGAATTACAAGTAATCAAAGCGTCTGGTTGAACGAAACTACATATCTAGTTAATATATACCTGGTCTGAAATAATTAACTCCATTTCTAGCTATAAGTATCTATCTGTACTGAAATGATTAGCTCCATATCTAGTTAATATTTACCTTGTTTGTTACAGGAGATTGTGCTGGTAGTATTTTTTGGCCTTGAATATGTCATCCGTCTGTGGTCAGCTGGATGTCGAAGCAAATACATGGGCTTAAAAGGAAGGCTACATTTTGCAAGGAAACCCATTTCTATCATAGGTAAATAAACAATACTTACATAGAAACAAACCTTTATCATAGATTTATATACAACAAGTTAGGTCAAGTTAGGTCATGGAAGCCCATCTTTATCATAGGTTTATATACAGCAGTTAGTGTGTATGGAAGCCCATCTTTGTCATAGGTTTATATACAGCAGTTAGTGTGTATGGAAGCCTATTTTTGTCATAGGTTTAGATACAGCAGTAAGTGTGTATGGCAGCCAATCTTTGTCATAGATTTATATACAGCAGTTAGTGTGTCCTGAAGCCTATCTTTGTCATAGGTGAGTACACGACAGCTAGTGTGTATGGAAGCCTCTCTTTGTCATAGGTTTATATACAGTAGTTAGTGTGTATGGAAGCCTATTTTTGTCATAGGTTTAGATACAGCAGTAAGTGTGTATGGCAGCCAATCTTTGTTATAGGTTTATATACAGCAGTTAGGGTGTATGGAAGCCCATCTTTGTCATAGGTTTATATCCAGCAGTTAGTGTGTATTGAAGCCCATCTTTGTCATAGGTTAATATACAGCAGTTAGTGTGTATGGAAGCCCATCTTTGTCATAGGTAAGTATACAGCAGTTAGTGTGTATGGCAGCCAATCTTTGTCATAGGTTTATATACAGCAGTTAGTGTGTATGGAAGCCCATTTTTGACATAGGTTTATATACAGCAGTTAGTGTGTATGGAAGCCTATCTTTGTCATAGGTGAGTACAAGACAGCTAGTGTGTATGGAAGCCTATCTTTGTCATAGGTTTATATATACAGAAGTTAGTGTGTATGGAAGCCTATCTTTGTCATAGGTTTATATACAGCAGTTAGTGTGTATGGAAGCCCATCTTTGTCATAGGTCTATATATAGCAGTTAGTGTATAGAAGCCCATCTTTATCATAGGTAAGTATACAGCAGTTAGTGTGTATGGAAGCCCATCTTTATCATAGGTTTATATACAGCAGTTAGTGTGTATGGAAGCCCATTTTTGTCATAGGTCTATATATAGCAGTTAGTGTATAGAAGCCCATCTTTATCATTGGTAAGTATACAGCAGTTAGTGTGTATGGAAGCCCATATTTGTCATAGGTTTATATACAGCAGTTAGTGTGTATGGAAGCCCATCTTTATCATAGATTTATATACAGCAGTAAGTGTGTATGGAAGCCTATCTTTGTCATAGGTTTATATACAGAAGTTTGTGTGTATGGAAGCCTATCTTTGTCATAGGTTTATATACAGCAGTTAGTGTGTATGGAAGCCCATCTTTGTCATAGGTCTATATACAGCAGTTAGTGTGTATGGAAGTCCATCTTTGTAATAGGTAAGTGTACAGCAGTAAGTTTGTATGGAAGCCCATCTTTGTCATAGGTTTATATACAGCAGTTGGTGTTTATGGAAGCCTATCTTTGGCATAGGTTTTTATACATCAGTTAGTGTGTATGGAAGACTATATTTGTCATAGGTTTATATACAGCAGTTAGTTTGTATGGAAGCCCATTTTTGTCATAGGTTTAAATACAGCAGTTAGTGTGTATGGAAGCCCATCTTTTTCATAGGTTTATATACAGCAGTTAGTGTGTATGGAAGCCCATCTTTGTCATAGGTTTAAATACAGCAGTTAGTGTGTATGGAAGCCTATATTTGTCATAGGTTTATATACAGCAGTTAGTTTGTATGGAAGCCCATCTTTGTCATAGGTTTATATACAGCAGTTAGTGTGTATGGAAGCCTATATTCGTCATAGGTTTATATACAGCAGCTAGTGTGTATGGAAGCCCATCTTTTTCATAGGTTTATATACAGCCGCTAGTTTGTATGGAAGCCCATCTTTTTCATAGGTTTATATACAGCCGCTAGTTTGTATGGAAGCCCATCTTTTTCATAGGTTTATATACAGCAATTAGTGTGTATGGAAGCCAATCTTTGTAATAGGTTTATATACAGCAGCTAGTGTGTATGGAACCCCATCTTTGTCATAGGTTTAAATACAGCAGTTAGTGTGTATTGAAGCCCATCTATGTCATAGGTTTATATACAGCAGTTAGTGTGTATGGAAGCCTATATTTGTCATAGGTAAGTATACAGCAGCTAGTGTTTATAGGACAATAGGAAAATAACTTACTATTTTACCAGAGCTACATGAGATTTCAACTGTGTGATCTACCTGATACCAGTGTTTTTGTTTACATCTGCCGTATTATAATTTAGGTAATTATGTTACATTTATTTGCTGTAGAGAGTAAATACATGTTTACTTTAGTGAGCCCTAATATATCATTTAAACTGTCAGAGTTAAGGTCTAAAAGTTCCCGTGCAAATTACATGGGTTTTATTGTATATTGTAAGATTAATCATTTACAATCCATGTTAAGTTGGTGTAGCACTGGAACTCTATGAGAAACAGCTGAACTTAAGGTTATACATAAAAATGTAACAGTGATAACATAAAGGAAAAAAACAAATTCACTGGATCGTACAGTTTAGCACCAACAAATTCACTGGATGGCACAGTCTAGCATCTAGCACCAACAAAGTCACTGGATCGTACAATTTAGCACCAACAAAGTCACTGGATCGTACAGTCTAGCACCAACAAAGTCACTGGATCGCACAGTCTAGCACCAACAAAGTCCCTGGATTGCACAGTCTAGCACCAACAAAGTCACTTGATCGCACAGTCTAGCACCAACAAAGTCCCTGGATTGCACAGTCTAGCACCAACAAAGTCACTGGATCGCACAGTCTAGCACCAACAAAGTCCCTGGATTGCACAGTCTAGCACCAACAAAGTCACTTGATCGCACAGTCTAGCACCAACAAAGTCCCTGGATTGCACAGTCTAGCACCAACAAAGTCACTTGATCGTACAATCTAGCACCAACAAAGTCACTGGATCGTACAATCTAGCACCAACAAGGTCACTGGATCGTACAGTCCAGCACCAACAAAGTCACTGGATCGTACAGTTCAGCACCAACAAATTCACTGGATGGTACAATCTAGCACCAACAAATTCACTGGATCGTACAGTCTAGCATCAACAAATTCACTGGATCGTACAGTTTAGCACCAACAAGGTCACTGGATTGTACAGTTCAGCACCAACAGAGTCACTGGATCATACAGTTTAGCACCAACAAAGTCACTGGATCGTACAGTCTAGCACCAACAAAGTCACTGGATCATACAATCTAGCACCAACAAAGTCGCTAGATCGTACAATCTAGCACCAACAAAGTCACTGGATCATACAATCTAGCACCAACGAAGTCACTAGATTGTACAGTCTAGCACCAACGAAGTCACTGGATCGTACAATCTAGCACCAACAAAGTCACTGGATCGTACAATCTAACATCAACAAAGTCACTGGATCGTACAGTCTAGCACCAACGAAGTCACTGGAGCATATACAGTCTAGCACCAACAAAGTCACTGGATCGTACAGTCTAGCACCAACAAAGTCACTGGAGCCTATACAGTCTAGCACCAACAAAGTCACTGGATCGTACAGTCTGGCACCAACAAAGTCACTGGAGCGTATACAGTCTAGCACCAACAAATTCACTGGATCGTACAGTCTAGCACCAACAAAGTCACTGGATGGTACAGTCTAGCACCAACAAAGTCACTGGATCGTACAATCTAGCACAAACAAAGTCACTGGATCGTACAATCTAGCACCAACAAAGTCACTGGATCGTACAGTCTAATAGAATAAAGTCACTGGATCGTACAGTCTAGCACCAACAAAGCCACTGGATCGTACAATCTAGCACCAAAAGGGTCAATGGATCATACAGTCCAGCACCAACAAAGTCACTACATCGTACAATTTATCCCCAACAAAGTCACTGGATCGTACAATTTAGCACCAACAAAGTCACTGGATCATACAGTCTAATAGAATAAAGTCACTGAATCATACAGTCTAGCACCAACTAAGTCACTGGATCGTACAGTATAGCACCAACAACATAGGTGAATCGTACAGTCTAGCACTGACAAAGTCACTGGATTGTACAGTCTAATACAACAAAGTCACTGGATCGTACAGTCTAGCACCAACAAAGTCACTGGATCGTACAGTATAGCACCAACAACATAAGTGAATCGTACAGTCTAGCACCAACAAAGTCACTGGATCGTACAATCTAGCACCAACAAAGTCACTGGATCGTAAAATCTAGCACCAACAAAGTCACTGGATCGTACAGACCAGCACCAACAAAGTCACTAGATCGTACAGTCTAGCACCAACAAAGTCACTGGAGTGTACAGTCTAGCATCAACAAAGTCACTGGATCGTACAGTCTAGCACCAACAAAGTCACTAGATCATACAATCTAGCACCAACAAAGTCACTGGATCGTACAGTCTAGCACCAACAAAGTCACTGGATTGTACAGTCTAATACAATAAAGTCACTGGATCGTACAGTCTAGCACCAACGAAGTCACTGGACCGTACAGTCTAGCACCAAAGAGCATTGGATGCTTGTAATATGATCCCCAGGATGTATCTATGTGGTGTAAGTTTGAACACTCAGTTATATGCTAAAACCTAGCATTGATGAGGATGATCGATCACAGATGAGGTAAAAACCAGCATGGGCATCACCAGCTCTCACCCTCGGCCGATATAAACCAGCATGGGCATCACCAGCTCTCACCCACGGCCAATATAAACCAGCATGGCCATCACCGGCTCTCCCCCTCGGCCGATATAAACCAACATGGGCATCACTAGCTCTCACCCACGGCCGATATAAACCAGCATGGCCATCACGAGCTCTCACCCTCGGCCGATATAAACCAGCATGGCCGTCACCAGCTCTCACCCTCGGCCGATATAAACCAGCATGGCCATCACCGGCTCTCACCCTCGGCCGAGATAAACCAACATGGGCATCACCAGTTCTCACCCCCGGCCAATATAAACCAGCATGGCCATCACCGGCTCTCCCCCTCGGCCGATATAAACCAACATGGGCATCACCAGCTCTCACCCACGGCCAATATAAACCAGCATGGCCATCACCGGCTCTCCCCCACGGCCGATATAACCCAGCATGGCCATCACCGGCTCTCACCCTCGGCCGATATAAACCAACATGGGCATCACCAGTTCTCACCCACGGCCAATATAAACCAGCATGGCCATCACCGGCTCTCACCCACGGCCGATATAAACCAGCATGGGCATCACCAGCTCTCACCCTCGGCTGATATAAACCAGCATGGCCATCACCAGCTCTCACCCACAGCCGATATAAACCAGCATGGCCATCACCGGCTCTCACCCACGGCCAATATTATACTATTATAGCATGGTGATGAGGTTGATACATGGTTTTATCGACCTAAGTTAGCAATATTGACCAAGGACTCAGTCCGAGGTCAATATTGCTAACCTAGGTCGATAAAACCATGTATCGACCGAAATCACTATGCTACAATAGTTTTATTATTTTAATTTAATTTTTTCAAAGTTGAAGAAAAAAATGTAATTTCCATTTGTTTTAGTCACAAATTTTAAAATTAACTAATCAAAAATATCACAAAAATAACATTTTTTAATTAAATATCTGCAATAATCATTTAAATATCTGCAATAAGTGACTTCAGTGTTAATCTTGATCATTACTGTGTTTGTCTCCCATGAGGTGTTTATCAAGCATCTAAATGACTTCACAAAAATTCCAGAATCTATTTATAGCAGGTCAATAACCCTTTTTCTACCAACTTTTTTGAACACCTGCAAACCACTCAGGTTTATAAATACTTTTACAGGTGGTCACATGATGTTGTTTCAGCCAATCAGAGGCAGCTCAAAATCAATTAAAATAATAAAAACCAGAATGGCCATCACCAGCTCTCACCCACAGCCGATATAAACCAGCATGGCCATCACCAGCTCTTACCCTCGGCCGATATAAACCAACATGGGCATCACCAGCTCTCACCCTCGGCCAATATAAACCAGCATGGGCATCACCAGCTCTCACCCACGGCCGATATAAACCAACATGGCCATCACCAGCTCTCACCAGCTCTCACCCACGGCTGATATAAACCAGCATGGCCATCACCAGCTCTCACCCATGGCCGATATAAACCAGCAGGGCCATCACCAGCTCTCACCCTCGGCCGATATAAACCAGCATGACTATCACCAGCTCTCACCCACGGCCGATATAAACCAGCATGGCTATCACCAGCTCTCACCCACGGCCGATATAAACCAACATGGCCATCAACAGCTCTCACCAGCTCTCACCCACGGCGGATATAAACCAGCATGGGCATCAACAGCTCTCACCCACGGCCGATATAACCCAGCATGGCTATCACCAGCTCTCACTCTCCGCTGATATAAACCAGCATGGGCATCAACAGCTCTCACCCACGGCCGATATCAACCAGCATGGCTATCACCAGCTCTCACTCTCCGCTGATATAAACCAGCATGGGCATCACATCACCGGCTCTCACCCTCGGCCGATATAAACCAACCTGGCCATCACCAGCTCTCACCCAAGACCAATATAAACCAGGATGGCCATCACCAGCTCTCACCCAAGACCAATATAAACCAGTATGGCCATCACCAGCTCTCACCCACGACCAATATAAACCAGCATGGCCATCACCATCTGTCACCCAAAGCCCATATAAACCAACATGGGCATCACCAGCTCTCACCCACGACCGATATAAACCAGTATGGCCATCACCAGCTCTCACCCAAAGCCCATATAAACCAGCAGGGGCATCACCAGCTCTCACCCACGACCGATATAAACCAGCATGGCCATCCCCAGCCCTCACCCCCAGCCGATATAAACCAGCATGGCCATGACCAGCTCGCACCTACGGCCGATATAAACCAGCATGGGCATCAGCAGCTCTCACCACGGCCGATATAAACCAGCATGTGCATGACCAGCTCTCACCCACGGCCGATCTAACCCAGCATGGGCATCACCAGCTCTCACCCCCGACCAATATAAACCAGTATGGCCCTCGCCAGCTCTCACCTTCAGCCGATATAAACCAGCGTGGGCATCCCCATACCCTCGGCCGATATAAACCAACCTGGCCATCACCAGCTCTCACCCAAAGCCCATATAACCCAACATGGGCATCACCAGCTCTCACCCACGGCCCATATAAACCAGCATGGGCATCCCCAGCTCTCACCCACGGCCGATAAAAACCAGCAGGGCTATCACCAGCTCTCACCCTCGGCCGATATAAACCAGTGTGGGCATCACCATACCCTCGGCCGATATAAACCAACATGGCCATCACCAGCTCTCACCAGCTCTCACCCACGGCCGCTATAAACCAGCATGGGCATCACCAGCTCTCCCCCACGGCCAATATAAACCAGCATGGCTATCACCAGCTCTCACTCTCGTCGGATATAAACCAGCATGGGCATCAGCAGCTCTCCCCCACGGCCGATATAAACCAGCATGGCTATCACCAGCTCTCACTCTCGGCTGATATAAACCAGCATGGGCATCAGCAGCTCTCACCCACGGCCGATATAAACCAGCATGGGCATCACCAGCTCTCACCCACGACCAATATAAACCAGCATGGCCATCACCAGCTCTCACCCCCGGCCGATATAAACCAGAATGGCCATCACCAGCTCGCACCCACGTCCAATATAAACCAGTATGGCTATCGCCAGCTCTCACCCACGGCCGATAAAAACCAGCATGGGCATCACCAGCTCTCACCCACGACCAATATAAACCAGAATGGCCATCACCAGCTCTCACCCACGGCCGATATAAACCAGCATGGGCATCACCAGCTCTCACCCTCGGCCGATATAAACCAGCATGGCCATCACCAGCTCTCACCCTCGGCCGATATAAACCAGCATGGGCATCACCAGCTCTCACCCTCGGCCGATATAAACCAGAATGGCCATCACCAGCTCTCACCCACGTCCAATATAAACCAGTATGGCTATCACCAGCTCTCACCCACGGCCGATAAAAACCAGCATGGGCATCACCAGCTCTCACCCACGGCCGATATAAACCAGCATGGCCATCACCGGCTCTCACCCACGGCTGATATAAACCAGCATGGCCATCACCAGCTCTCACCCCCGGCTGATATAACCCAGCATGGGCATCACCAGCTCTCACCCACGACCGATATAAACCAGCATGGCCATCACCAGCTCTTACCCTCGGCCGATATAAACCAGCGTGGCCATCACCAGCTCTCACCCTCGGCTGATATAAACCAGCATGGGCATCACCAGCTCTCACCCTCGGCCGATATAAACCAGCGTGGCCATCATGGCCATCACCAGCTCTCACCCTCGGCCGATATAAACCAGCATGGCCATCACCAGCTCTCACCCCCGGCCAATATAAACCAGTATGGCCATCACCAGCTCTCACCCACGACCAATATAAACCAGTATGGCCCTCACCAGCTCTCACCTTCAGCCGATATAAACCAGCGTGGGCATCACCATACCCTCGGCCGATATAAAGAGTCACAGATAACTGAGTTCTATGAGTCTACACTTAAATAAGTTGATTATTGTAGTCATACCACCCCACTTTGACCCATTGTGATGTATATAAATACCTTTATTAGTGCACCCCACCATGCCTCACCTTAGTGCTTGTCCCAGACCTTCCCACTTCTATTTATATGCCCATATATTTCACCTGCCTAAAACTATACTGTTCCTGTTCCGTAAGATTTTGTGTCTAGAGTCGATCATTAGCACTGTTCATTTGTCCAATGAGATTGAGGGTTGTGATGGTTTGACGTAGTTGATAGATATTGGAGGGGGAAGCTCTGAGCTTTCGCTGGCCATTAATGCTGCTGTAAATGAAAATATGCCAATTGTTTGGAAAGAAGATTAATCTGTTTTACACGTTTACTGTGCATGGTGCAGAGTCTTTGGAACTGTTAAGTAGTTGAGTGTTGTCAGTTGGACCTGATTACAGCTAAGTCAAGTCCGATTCCACAAGAAACAAAGGCGTATAACCTTGACTTGTTGTAGAAGACAATCCAAGTTGCAGGACAGCTACTCTGTAGTCTCTCTGGCCTTCCCATTACGTTTCTACCTCAGAAAATGCAATAGGGTGTTATAATGATTTTTGTTATTTTTATGCTTGGAAAACTGTTTAGAAGGATCACAAAACACAATGTTATGTACATTGTATATCTAAGTGTGAAAATGTCTCTCTGGCCTTGGGATTGAATAGCAAGCCCCAGAAAAGGTATGAGGGATCTTATAATGATTTCCTTTTTCTTTATGATTGGAAAATGTTTTGGAAGACCACAAACAATTTTTTTCCATATTTTGTAGTGTGAAAATAGCCATATATACACAGCACACTGTCCATTTTCCTGGATTTGTAGTTATCTGTTAAAGATAAGCAAGCCAATAACACAAGATTGGCGCTTCAAAATAAAATAATAACTAAGGATTAACTTGAATATATTTTTCATGTTATGGAGCTATAACACAAAAAATCGGAGTGTACTGTCATCATAAACCGCTTCGCGGTTTATTTAGAGTACACTTCGTTTTTTGTGTTATACAAATTGTAGCTCCATAACATGAAAAATATATTCAAGTTAATCCTTATAAGTTAATCTACTATACACAATCCCTGTGGAAATCCATTTTTATTGATGGACTCTTTTCTCTTAGAAATTATTGTGCTGCTGTATGAGCCAATCAAACACGACGCTACAAACGGGGACATAATTTTTTTACATTATGGGCTGATAACATAAATTTTTAAGCCAATGAAAATGCTTGTTACAAGCAAGATTAAATTATATAGAAATATACAGCATTTGATATAGCGCCCTATCTACCTAACATAAGCCACCCTAAAGCGCTTTACAGTACATAGATGTACAATTAATACAATTAGCATATATACATTAATCAATACATTTTATGAGGAATTGGCAGGAGCTGCCTAAACAGGCACTAACTACTAGTCCTATGCCACCTGGCTAATATCTCCCTATGTGTGTATGCCTGTGTGTGTGCTGGAGATGTAATGTGTTCTGTTTGTAGTGGGACTGTGCTTCCAACGGCATCATTTATAGTGCCTCCTCACTTGAATGCTACAACACAGATACCGCAACATCCACCCCAGACCATTTTATACTTCATCTGGGTTGTTGGAATTGTGTGGGCAGGAGAAAAACACTTTCTCTGACTATCCATGCGTACAATGACCTCCACCCAAAATATGTCCAGAGGCGCTTCAAACCTGGCAAGAAAGATAGAGTCAGTGACTGACCAAGTTTGACATACAATGCAGGCATAAAAAAGTGACTTGTCTACAGATTCTCAACTAAAGGAAAACCTCCCTTTGATAGCAAAGTTCTGTGATTTTGAAGTCAATTATTTGATTTTGAAGATAATGGTATGAATTTTTGGTATGAAGAGTCTGTGGATGGAAAAGTCTTACACTGACTTGAACTAAAATGTGGCTTGATATAGACATAATTTGGAGATTGTATCGGGTAAAATAAGGTAAAATGAGTGTTATCAGGTAATATCTGCTGCCTGGTCAGATAAGAACACCTTCCCCATCAAAGAGTGGACATGGTGTCATCCTTGCTGCCAGTATACAATGTAATGTAACTTTTATTTCTGACGCATTCAACAGCTTTGTCAACAGAGGGTATAAACACACAGATTGTATAAAACATATGTGTTAGGAAAGCTGTCCAAATAGTGTCTTGTTGATTATATCTTTTTGACTTGTGTAAGAGTTCAGGTTAGAATAAGATACAGGTCACTTTAGGGAGATACTGTGGTCACTTAAATGAAATACTGGTAACTTTAATGAGATACAGGTCACTTTAATGAGATAAAAGGCACTTTAATGATATACTGGTCACTTAAATGAAATACTGGTAACTTTAATGAGATTCAGGTCACTTTAATGAGATAAAAGTCACTTTAATGATATACGGGTCCCTTTAATGAGATAAAAGGCACTTTAATGATATACTGGTCACTTTAATGAAATACTAGTAACAAAAAGGAATGTTATAATGGTTGTATGTATCGAAACAATAGCACATATCCTTTTATAATTCCAGATTTTCTTGTGGTGTCAGCATCAATTGTCGTACTGTCAGCAGGCTCAGAAGGCCAAGTGTTTGCCACTTCAGCTATCAGGTATGCACAGTCAGGGCCACCTCATCTATTAGTAATACACAGTCAGGTCCACCTCAGCTATCAGGTATATAGGCAGGGCCATTTCAGCTACCTTATATATACCCTCAGGGCCACCTCAGCTATCAGGTTTACACAGTCAGTGCCACCTCAGCTATCAGGTATACACAGTAAGAGCCACCTCAGCTATCAGGTATATAGTCAGGGCCATTTCAGCTACCTTATATATACAGGCAGGGCCACCTCAGCTATTAGGTATACACAGTCAGGGCCACATCAGCTATCATGTATACACAGTCAGGGCCACATCAGCTATCATGTATACACAGAAAGAGCCACCTCAGCTATCAGGTATATAGGCAGGGCCATTTCAGCTACCTTATATATACAGTCAGGGCCACCTCATCTATTAGTAATACACAGTCAGGTCCACCTCAGCTATCAGGTATATAGTCAGGGCCATTTCAGCTACCTTATATATACAGTCAGGGCCACCTCATCTATTAGTAATACACAGTCAGGTCCACCTCAGCTATCAGGTATGCACAGTCAGGGCCACCTCATCTATTAGTAATACACAGTCAGGTCCACCTCAGCTATCAGGTATATAGTCAGGGCCATTTCAGCTACCTTATATATACAGTCAGGGCCACCTCATCTATTAGTAATACACAGTCAGGTCCACCTCAGCTATCAGGTATATAGTCAGGGCCATTTCAGCTACCTTATATATACAGTCAGGGCCACCTCATCTATTAGTAATACACAGTCAGGTCCACCTCAGCTATCAGGTATATAGGCAGGGCCATTTCAGCTACCTTATATATACAGTCAGGGCCACCTCAGCTATCAGGTTTACACAGTCAGTGCCACATCAACTATCAGGTTTAGACAGTCAGTGCCACCTCAGCTATCAGGTATATAGTCAGGGCCATTTCAGCTACCTTATATATTGAGATACTGGTCACTTTAATGAGATACTTGTCACTTCAATGAGATACTGGTCACTTTAATGAGATACTAGTCCCTTTGATGAGATAATGTGGTCACTTTAATGAGAGACAGGTTACTTTAATGAGATACAAGTCACTCTAATGAGATACACGTCACTTTAATGAGATAAAGTCACTTTAATGAGAAACTGGTCACTTTATTGAGATACAGGTCACTTTAATGAGATACAAGTCACTTTAATGAGATGCAGGTCACTCTAATGAGATAAAAGTCACTTTAATGAGATACTGGTCACTTTAATGAGATACTTGTCACTTTAATGAGATACTGGTCACTATGATGAAATACTAGTCCCTTTGATGAGATGATGTGGTCACTTTAATGAGATACAGGTCTCTTTAATGAGATACAGGTCACTTTAATGAGATAAAAGTCACTTTAATGAGATACTGGTCACTTTAATGAGATACTGGTCACTTTAATGAGATACTTGTCACTTTAATGAGATACTGGTCACTTTGATGAAATACTAGTCTTTTTAATGAGATACAGGTCACTTTAATGAGATACAAGTCATTTTAATGAGATACAGGTCATTTTAATGAGATACAGGTCACTTTAATGAGATACAGGTCATTTTAATGAGATACAGGTCACTTTAATGAGATATAGATCATTTTAATGAGATACAGGTCACTTTAATGAGATACATGTCACTCTAATGAGATACAGGTCACTTTAATGAGAAAGAGGTCACTTTAATGAGATACAGGTTATTTTAATGCGATACAGGTCACTTTAATGAGATATTGGTCACTTTAATGAGATACAGGTCACTCTAATGAGATACTCGTAACTTTAATGAGATACAGGTTAATTTAATGAGATACAGGTCACTTAAATGAGATACTGGTCACTTTAATGAGATACAGGTTATTTTAATGAGATACAGGTCACTTTAATGAGATATTGGTCATTTTAATAAGATACAGGTCACTTTAATGAGATACAGGTCACTCTAATGAGATACTGGTCACTTTAATGAAATACTAGTAACAAAAAGGAATGTTATAATGGTTGTATGTATCGAAACAATAGCACATATCCTTTTATAATTCCAGATTTTCTTGTGGTGTCAGCATCAATTGTCGTACTGTCAGCAGGCTCAGAAGGCCAAGTGTTTGCCACTTCAGCTATCAGGTATGCATGCACAGTCAGGGCCTCTTCAATTATCAGGTATACATAGTCAAAGCCACTTCAGTTATCAGGTATACATAGTCAGGGCCATTTCAGCTACCTTATATATACAGTCAGGGCCACCTCAGCTATCAGGTTTACACAGTCAGGGCCACCTCAGCTATTAGGTATACACAGTCAGGGCCACCTCAGCTATCAGGTATACACAGTAAGAGCCACCTCAGCTATCAGGTTTACACAGTCAGTGCCACGTCAACTATCAGGTAAACACAGTAAGAGCCACCTCAGGTATCAGGTATATAGTCAGGGCCATTTCAGCTACCTTATATATACAGTCAGGGCCACCTCAGCTATCAGGTATACGCAGTAAGAGCCACCTCAGCTATCAGGCATGCACAGTCAGGGCCACCTCAGCTATCAGGTTTACACAGTCAGGGCACCTCAGCTATCAGGTTTACACAGTCAGGGCCACATCAGCTATCAGGTATACACAGTAAGAGCCACCTCAGCTATCAGGTTTACACAGTCAGTGCCACCTCAACTATCAGGTTTACACAGTCAGTGCCACCTCAGCTATCAGGTATACACAGTCAGGGCCACCTCAGCTATCCGATATACATAGTCAGGGCCACCTCCGCTATCATGTATACACAGTCAGGGCCACCTCATCTATTAGGTATACACAGTCAGGGCCACCTCAGCTATCAGGTATACACAGTCACGGTCACCTCAGCTATCAGGTATGCACAGTTAGGGTCAGTAATTTTGAATATTCACTAGTATGTCACTCTTAAATAGATAATATCATTCTGTTTTCTAGGGGTGTGAGATTTTTACAGATTTTACGAATGCTCCATGTAGACAGACAAGGAGGAACATGGCGTCTCTTAGGATCTGTAGTTTATATACATAGGCAGGTGAGTGTATACAAGTGTGTATCTGTATAGACAGGTAAGTGTATACAAGTGTGTATTTGTATAGACAGGTAAGTGGGGGGAGCTACAGTGGCCGATTGGTTAAGGCGTCTTGACATTCTGCTTCTACTAGACCTCCACCACTGGGTCACAGGTTCGAGGCCTGCGTTGGGCAGCGCTACTGGTCGTGGGTTCGAGGCCTGCGTTGGGTCAGTGATTATGCTCTGGGTAATTTTTACCTCCACCACTGGGTCGTGGGTTTGAGGTCTGCGTTGGGTCAGTGATTATACTCTGGGTAATTTTTACCTCCACCACTGGGTCGTGGGTTTGAGGCCTGCGTTGGGTCAGTGATTATACTCTGGGTAATGTTTTCCTCCACCACTGGGTCGTGGGTTCCAGGCCTGCGTTGGGCAGCGCTACTGGTCACAGGTTCGAGGCCTGCGTTGGGTCAGTGATTATACTCTGGGTAATGTTTTCCTCCACCATCAACACCAGCCTGTCCTCAAATGACCCTAGCTTTGAATAGGACATAAAACACAATACAAACCGATATAGAGATGGATGGAATATCCTCCTTACACTATGTAGGTATGTAAACTACATGCTACTAGAATACAATGGTACAATCACATACTTAAATTGCAGTCTGCTAGAATGTATTGACTTTGCAATATTTTTATGACTTTTCAGCACAGGGATTGGTGAAATGTAAATTAACTCCATCAGTAGATGCTGGTTTATATTAAAATTCATGTTGAGCAGATTGGAAAAAAAAAGCATCCATAAAATTAATTAAATAAATCAATAGTTTTCCCAATTTCCTGATCGTTATTAACTGAGATGTGGTTGTAGGAAATCTTGTAAACTTGGCAATGACACTGTCTACTGTAACTTAAATCTAAGATTGAACTTATGTTGTCTACTGTAACTTAAATCTAAGATTGAACTTATGTTGTCTACTGTAACTTAAATCTAAGATTGAACTTATGTTGTCTACTGTAACTTAAATCTAAGATTGAACTTATGTTGTCTACTGTAACTTAAATCTAAGATTGAACTTATGTTGTCTACTGTAACTTAAATCTAAGATTGAACTTATGTTGTCTACTGTAACTTAAATCTAAGATTGAACTTATGTTGTCTACTGTAACTTAAATCTAAGATTGAACTTATGTTGTCTACTGTAACTTAAATCTAAGATTGAACTTATGTTGTCTACTGTAACTTAAATCTAAGATTGAACTTATGTTGTCTACTGTAACTTAAATCTAAGATTGAACTTATGTTGTCTACTGTAACTTAAATCTAAGATTGAACTTATGTTGTCTACTGTAACTTAAATCTAAGATTGAACTTATGTTGTCTACTGTAACTTAAATCTAAGATTGAACTTATGTTGTCTACTGTAACTTAAATCTAAGATTGAACTTATGTTGTCTACTGTAACTTAAATCTAAGATTGAACTTATGTTGTCTACTGTAACTTAAATCTAAGATTGAACTTATGTTGTCTACTGTAACTTAAATCTAAGATTGAACTTATGTTGTCTACTGTAACTTAAATCTAAGATTGAACTTATGCTGTCTACTGTAACTTAAATCTAAGATTGAACTTATGTTGTCTACTGTAACTTAAATATAAGATTGAACATATGGTGTCTACTGTAACTTAAATCTAAGATTGAACTTATGTATCATTAATTTGAATAATAAATTGAATTTATGTATTAATAATTTGAATAGAAAATTGAATTTATCTATCCATTATTTGAATATATATTTGAATTTATTTCAAGGACAGGGGGATTATTAAGTGAAATAGATTGAGCATGGTTTTACTTCTATGCAGGTGGAACTATGTATGGGTATTAATTGTTTGTAAAATCCTTAATCCTCTTAAACAGGTGACAAATTAAATATGCTTTATATTATTATTCATAATAAAATTCAAAATGGTTCAAGATATTCTGAAGAAATATAGAAGTTTGAATTGCCAGGCAGACATTAGATACAGGGACATTTTGTAGACATGAGTAAAAGTGATAGTGTATTCCTGGAAATAAAACCGCTGTTACCACAGAGGCTGAAAATCCACTAACGTAGATTAACTCTCTAAACTACAATAAAGGAGGATCAGATGGGTGATCCTAACAAGCAAAAACGTCAGAGTGGCACCTCTGTCTGTCACAGCAACAACGCTCTCACCACGACAGACAGAGTGGCACCTCTGTCTGTCACAGCCACAACGCTCTCAACACACACAGCTTACACACATAAAAACGTCAGAGTGGCACCTCTATCTGTCACAGCGACAACGCTCTCACCACACACAGACAGAGTGGCACCTCTGTCTGTCACAGCGACAACGCTCTCACCACGACAGACAGAGTGGCCCCTCTGTCTGTCACAGCGACAACGCTCTCACCACGACAGTCAGAGTGGCACCTCTGTCTGTCACAGCGACAACGCTCTCACCACACACAGCTTACACACATAAAAACGACAGAGTGGCACCTCTGTCTGTCACAGCGACAACGCTCTCACCACACACAGCTTACACACATAAAAACGACAGAGTGGCACCTCTGTCTGTCACAGCGACAACGCTCTCACCACACACAGCTTACACACATAAAAACGACAGAGTGGCACCTCTGTCTGTCACAGCGACAACGCTCTCACCACACACAGCTTACACACATAAAAACGACAGAGTGGCACCTCTGTCTGTCACAGCGACAACGCTCTCACCACACACAGCTTACACACATAAAAACGACAGAGTGGCACCTCTGTCTGTCACAGCGACAACGCTCTCACCACACACAGCTTACACACATAAAAACGACAGAGTGGCACCTCTGTCTGTCACAGCGACAACGCTCTCACCACACACAGCTTACACACATAAAAACGACAGAGTGGCACCTCTGTCTGTCACAGCGACAACGCTCTCACCACACACAGCTTACACACATAAAAACGACAGAGTGGCACCTCTGTCTGTCACAGCGACAACGCTCTCACCACACACAG
>NW_018408806.1:77122-81825 GCF_002113885.1 Mizuhopecten yessoensis | reverse complement strand
TCACAGCGACAACGCTCTCACCACGACAGTCAGAGTGGCACCTCTGTCTGTCACAGCGACAACGCTCTCACCACACACAGCTTACACACATAAAAACATCAGAGTGGTACCTCTGTCTGTCACAGCGATAACGCTCTCACCACACACAGACAGAGTGGCACCTCTGTCTGTCGCAGCGACAACGCTCTCACCACGACAGACAGAATGGCACCTCTATCTGTCACAGCGACAACGCTCTCACCACGACAGACAGAGTGGCACCTCTGTCTGTCACAGCGACAACGCTCTCACCACACACAAACGTCAGAGTAGCACCTCTGTCTGTCACAGCCACAATGCTCTCACCACGACAGTCAGAGTGGCACCTCTGTTTGTCACAGCGACAACGCTCTCACCACGACAGACAGCTTACACACATTTTAATTAACATCCCATATCCAATATCTCCACGTATCAAACAAATCTAAGAGGTCCAAATGAGCTGCGCCTATGGATCTGTGTTACTGACAAAGTAAAAGGATACTCTATGGCAACACCAGTTCTATTTCAGATTTCCTGAAACTTTTCAATACACATTGTTACTATTGGTCTATTTAAACTTGCGTAACATATCAGAAATTAACAAGGAAAACACTGCTAGAATGTAATATTCTGATAGGTATCCTTTATATTGCTATGCCTTGAGAAAGGTTTATATTGCAAAATTCTTGCTTCCCTTATAATTACCCCTAGACATGATGTTAACTATTTTTGAAAGACAATGCTTTAAAATATATAAGACTATACATAATACCCTTATCTTAATTGTTGTATTTGACTTACGATAAAAAAAAGGATTAAAAGTTTATACATTTTGTATATACATATTTCTGGTCTAAATTTCATGTCATTGTACTTATAATTGACAAAAAAAAAAGAGTTCATACTAGTATACACTTTTGAATAAAGAAACATAAGAAAAAAACATGCATTTTATTTTTCCCTTCAAATTTACTCTATGGTGCTGCAATTTTAATTGGATGAATTATCTGATTGGTTGAACTAGTAATGGGCTAATGCTAAATATTTTTTCTTTTAGGCTAATACTATATGTATGTTAATTAACAAGTTCAATCATTATTCTTGACTTTCTATATAAAAGAGTTACTATACTAGATTATCTCCCATGTCTCACTATACTTGATTATCTTCCATGTCTCTTTATTATCTCCCTTGTTTGTTACAGGAGCTGATTACAACACTGTACATAGGATTTTTAGGTCTCATTTTCTCATCCTACTTTGTCTACCTCGCCGAAAAAGACTTTGTATCGGAGGACGGTGTCACCCACTTCACAAGCTATGCAGATGCCCTCTGGTGGGGAGTGGTCAGTGTAACTTTGTTGTCAGTGTATTTATTCCCCCAGTATAGTGTTGCCGTCTTACAGAATAATGTTTATACTTGTGTTCACAGTGGTATTAGCGACTTCATTTCTTCATATTAAAGTGTTTTTTTTATTGTCCCACAGAAAATTATGTGCTGTGGTATTCGTTGGGCAAAAACATTCTTGTGAATGGTAAGCTGCACCTCATTACCGAGGTTCTAGAGTGACCAGTAATTTTATACACTGTCCATGTGTCAGTTTTACACCAGGAGGGACCTGTCTGGCATTACACCACCCTGGCACACTGCGCTGACACAGCGTCCAAACAGATTAATATATAACTCTGTGGTGTTGATATATAGAGATTACCAAACCATAGCTTTAAGATAGGTATAATAGAATGAAGATCCTTGCTAACAAGCTTCAATAACATGACATTAAGTGCTTTGTAGAAAAACCCTACTGTTTGTATTATCATTAAGTAATTTAGTTTGAACATTTTGTTTGCTAGATCACTGTGACAACCATTGGGTATGGTGATACTGTTCCTATGACGTGGATGGGGAGAATCGTTGCATCATGCTTCTCCGTCTTTGCCATCTCATTTTTTGCTCTCCCAGCTGTAAGTACTTAAGTGAAATACTGTAAAAAAAAATTGCAACCAGTTTGCATTGACACATCTTAATATTCTTTCCTGCCCAAAGGGCAACTGATCTGAGCTGATGCCGTACGTGGCATGGTATATGCATCTGTCGTCTATCCATCTGTTGGCAACATTTTTCTTTAAACTATGGCTTATCCTGGAATAAAAGGCTGAGGAGTTTGTTCAAATAAATGACCCTGACATACTTTTAGTCACAGGAGTCAAATTGTTAAACACTTTAAACACATTATTTGGTTTGACTACTAAGCATAAGATTATGATATATGGCTGTTATTACACTGGATTGACGAGTTATCATGCTTGTTCTTATCAAAGACTCTGGCCCCTTTTAAGATCACAGGGTGAAATGTGTTAAAACCTTTAACTGACTTCTTCTGTTTACTGAAGAGGCCTTGGGTCTAATGGTGTTAAGTGTATGAGGTCAAGGATCTGAGTGAATGACCAAGACCAACTGTGAAGGTCACATTAGCTTTTTGAGTTAAAATCTTGCAACAAATATTCATAAGGTCTGGAGTAATAATATCTCCTAGCAAGCATCCATAATGTATAGAATAATGATATTTAAGTATGCCTATTAACATAAATTTGACCTTAACCCTCTTTGAAGGTCACAGATATGACACCAATAACAGGTAAGTAATGCAGACTCATGGTGCCTCTTGTTTGTTTTGTCTTCAGCAAAATCAATAAACATACAGGTGATATTTAGTCAAGAAAATGGGGTTAAATATATCTATATGTTCACTCTGGAAGGTTCAGAGAGCTTTGGTATTCTTACCCTAACAAACAAGCCATTTTATATGTTGTTTTTATTAATAACAGTGTTTACACAATACATGAACGTGTGTGTTTCACATAGGTAATTTAACCTTAACCAGTTTGTGGATCTGACTTATTAATTAACTCCTATTATTTAACTGAGGTTTGGCATAACTGTTCCTGATAACTTGACTAGTTTCAACTTTAACTTCATCATTTGAATAAAACTCAGAGTTACTGTTTTTTAACCCAACCTAATATCTATTTTAGGGTATTTTAGGATCAGGGTTTGCTTTAAAAGTTCAACAAAAGCAAAGACAGAAACACTTCAACAGACAGATACCCACAGCTGCTGCATTGATACAGGTATGTCAACAATACATGTACAGAACTGATTACAGGTATGTCAACAATACAGGTACATAACTGATTACAGGTATGTCAACAATACAGGTACAGAACTGATTACAGGCATGTCAACAATACAGGTACAGAACTGATTACAGGTATGTCAACAATACAGGTACAGGACTGATTACAGGTATGTCACTGATCCAGGAACAGGACTGATAACAGGTATGTCACTGATACAGGTACAGACTGATTACAAGTATGTCACTGGGACAGGTACAGGACTGATTTTAGGTATATCACTTATACAGGTACAGGACTGATTTCAGGTATATCACTTATACAGGTACAGGACTGATTACAGGTATGTCACTGGGACAGGTACAGGACTGATTACAGGTATATCACTTATACAGGTACAGGACTGATTACAGGTATATCACTTATACAGGTACAGGACTGATTACAAGTATGTCACTGGAACAGGTACAGGACTGATTACAGGTATATCACTGATACAGGTACAAACTGTTTACAAGTATGTCACTGATACAGGTACAGGACTGATTACACGTATATCACTTATACAGGTACAGGAATGATTACAGGTATATCACTTATACAGGCACAGGACTGATTACAGGTATATGACTTATACAGGTACAGGACTAATTACAGGTTTATCACTTATACAGGTATAGGACTGATTTCAGGTATATCACTTATACAGCTACAGGACTGATTACAGGTATAACACTTATACAGGTACAGGACTAATTACAAGTATATCACTGGGACAGGTACAGACTGATAACAAGTATGTCACTGGGACAGGGACAGACTGATTACAAGTATGTCACTCGGACAGGTACAGACTGTTTACAAGTATATCACTTGGACAGGTACAGGACTGATTTTAGGTATATCACTTATACAGGCACAGGACTGATTACAGGTATGTCAACAATACAGGTACAGACTAATAACAAGTATATCACTGGGACAGGGACAGACTAATAACAAGTATATCACTGGGACAGGGACAGACTGATTACAAGTATGTCACTGGGACAGGAACAGACTGATAAAAAGTATGTCACTGGGACAGCTATATGACTGATTACAGGTATATCACTTATATAGGTACAGGACTGATTACAAGGATGTCACTGATACAGGGACAGGACTGATTACAGGTATGTCAACAAAGGTACAGGACTGATTACAGGAATATCACTGGGACAGGTACAGACGATAACAAGTATATCACTGATACGGGCACAGGCCTGATTACAAGTATATCACTCATACAGGTACAGGACTGATGACGGTACAGGACTGATTACAGGTATATCACTGGGACAGGTACAGACTGATAACAAGTATGTCACTGGGACAGGTACAGACTAATAACAAGTATATCACTGGGACAGGTACAGACTGATTACAAGTATATCACTGGGACAGGTACAGACGATAACAAGTATATCACTGATACAGGTACAGGACTGATAACAGGTATGTCAACAATACAGGTACAGGACTGATTACAAGTATGTCACTGGA
>NW_018408806.1:67576-71568 GCF_002113885.1 Mizuhopecten yessoensis | reverse complement strand
TCACTGATACAGGTACAGGACTGATTACAAGTATGTCACTGATACTGGTACAGGACTGATAACAAGTATGTCACTGATACAGGTACAGGACTGATTACAAGTATGTAACTGATACAGGTACAGGGCTGATTACAAGTATATCACCGATACAGGTACAGGACTGATTACAAGTACGTCACTGATACAGGTACAGGACTGATTACAAGTATGTAACTGATACAGGTACAGGGCTGATTACAAGTATATCACTGATACAGGTACAGGACTGATTAAAAGTATGTCACTGATACTGGTACAGGACTGATTACAAGTATGTCACTCGGACAGGCACAGACTGATTACAAGTTTATCACTGGTACAGGTACAGACAAATTACAAGTATGTCACTGATACAGGTACAGACTGTTTACAAGTATATCACTGATACAGGTACAGGACTGATTACAAATATGTCACTCGGACAGGTACAGACTGATTACAAGTTTATCACTGGGACAGGTACAGACAAATTACAAGTATGTCACTGATACAGGTACACGACCGATGACAAGTATATCACTCGGACAGGTACAGGACTTATTAAAAGTATATCACTGATACAGGTACAGGACTGATTACAAGAATGTCACTGATACAGGTACAGGACTGATTAAAAGTATGTCACTGATACTGGTACAGGAATGATAACAAGTATGTCACTGATACAGGTACAGACTGTTTACAAGTATATCACTGATACAGGTACAGACTAATTACAGGGATATCACTCGGACAGGTACAGGACTGATAACAAGTATGTCACTGATACTGGTACAGGACTGATAACAAGTATGTCACTGATACAGGTACAGGACTGATTACAAGTATGTCACTCGGACAGGTACAGACTGATTACAAGTTTATCACTGGGACAGGTACAGACAAATTACAAGTATGTCACTGATACAGGTACAGGACTGATGACAAGTATATAACTCGGACAGGTACAGGACTGATAACAAGTATGTCACTGGGACAGGGACAGGACTGAGTACAAGAATATCACTGATACAGGAACAGGACTGATTACAAGTATGTCACTCGGACAGTTACAGACTGTTTACAAGTATATCACTGGGACAGGTACAGACTGATTACAAGTATGTCACTGGGACAGGTACAGACTGTTTACAAGTATATCACTGGGACAGGTACAGACTGATTACAGGTATGTCACTGGGACAGGTACAGAACTGATTACAGGTATATCACTGGGACAGGCACAGACTAATTACAAGTATATCACTGGGAAAGGTACAGACTAATAAAAGTATATCACTGGGACAGGTACAGACTAATTACAGGTATATCACTGGGACAGGCACAGACTAATTACAAGTATATCACTGGGACAGGTACAGACTGATTACAAGTATGTCACTGGGACAGGTACAGACTGTTTACAAGTATATCACTTGAACAGGTACAGGACTGATTACAAGTGTATCACTCGGACAGGTACAGGACTGATTACAAGTATGTCACTCGGACAGGTTCAGGACTGATTACAAGTCTATCACTCGGACAGGTACATGACTTATTACAAGTATATCACTGATACAGGTACAGTACTGATTACAAGTATGTCACTCGGACAGGTTCAGACTGATAACAAGGATATCACTGGGACTGGTACAGGAGTGATTACAAGTATGTCACTGATACTGGTACAGGACTGATAACAAGTATGTCACTGGGACAGGTACAGACTGATAACAAGTATATCACTGGGACTAGTACAGGACTGATTACAAGTATGTCCCTCGGACAGGTTCAGGACTGATTACAAGTCTATCCCTCGGACAGGTACATGACTTATTACAAGTATATCACTGGTACAGGTACAGGACTGATTACAAGTATACTGATTACAAGTATGTCACTTATATAGGTATAGGACTGATTACAAGTATGTCACTGATTCACTGATTACAAGTATGTCACTCGCACAGGTTCAGACTGATAACAAGTATATAACTGGGACTGGTACAGGACTGATTACAAGTATGTCCCTCGGACAGGTTCAGACTGATAACAAGGATATCACTGGGACTGGTACAGGACTGCTTACAAGTATGTCACTGATACAGGTACAGACTAATTACAGGTATAGTATGTCACTCGGACAGGTTCAGGACTGATTACAAGTATATCACTCGGACAGGTACAGGACTGATTACAAGTGTGTCACTTATATAGGTACAGGACTGATTACAAGTATCTCACTGATACAGGTACAGGACTGATTACAAGTATGTCACTGTTACAGGTTTAGACTAATTACAGGTATATCACTGGGACAGGTACAGGACTGATTACAAGTATACTGATTACAAGTATGTCACTTATATAGGTACAGGACTGATTACAAGTATGTCACTGATACAGGTACAGACTAATAACAAGTATATCACTGGGACAGGAACAGGACTGATTACAAGTATGTCACTGATACAGGTTTAGACTAATTACAGGTATATCACTTGGACAGGTACAGACTAATTACAAGTATGTCACTGGGACAGTTACAGGACTGATTACAAGTATATCGCTCGGACAGGTACAGGACTGATTACAAGTATATCACTGGGACAGGTACAGACTAATTACAGGTATATCACTTGGACAGTTACAGACTAATTACAAGTATGTCACTGTGACAGTTACAGGACTGATTACAAGTATATAGCTCGGACAGGTACAGGACTGATTACAAGTATATCAGTGGGACAGGTACAGGACTGATTACAAGTATATCACTGGGCCAGGTACAGGACTGATTACAAGTATGTCCCTGGACAGGTACAGGACTGATTACAAGCATGTCACTGGGACAGGTACAGGACTAATTACAGGCCTTGGAATATCACTGATACAGGAACAGGACTGATTACAAGTATGTCACTGGGACAGGTACAGGACTGATTACAAGTATGTCACTTGGACAGGTACAGGACTAATTACAGGCCTTGGTATATCACTGATACAGGTACAGGACTGATTACAAGTATGGTATCACTAATACAGGTACAGGACTGATGACAAGTATATCACTGGGACAGGTATAGGACTAATTACAGGGATATCACTGATATAGGTACAGGACTGATTACAAGTATGTCACTGGGACAGGTACAGGACTAATTACAGGTATATCACTGATATAGGTACAGGACTGATTACAAGTATGTCACTGATACAGGTACAGGATTGATTACAAGTATGTCACTTATATAGGTACAGGACTGATGACAAGTATGTCACTGATACAGGTACAGACTAATAACAAGTATATCACTGGGACAGGTACAGGACTGATTACCAGTATGTCACTGATACAGGTTTAGACTAATTACAGGTATATCACTTGGACAGGTACAGGACTGATTACAGGTATGTCACTGGACACGGTACAGGACTGATTTCAGGTATATCACTAATACAGGTACAGGACTGATTACAAGTATGTCACTGATTCAGGTACAGGACTGATTACAGGTATATCACTAATACAGATACAGGTCTGATTTCAGGTATGTCACTGATACAGGTATATCACTAATACAGATACAGGACTGATGACAAGTATGTCACTGATACAGGTACAGGACTGATTTCAGGTATGTCACTGATACAGGTATATCAATAATACAGATACAGGACTGATGACAAGTATGACGAAATCTGATAATTTGATATTAAAAACTTGTTATGATGAATGTGTCAACGTGAATGATCCGTGGATTTGTAACATTAAGAATGAATTAACTGCCCTAGGTCTTGGTTATATTTTTGAATCGAATCTACCATTGGTAAACACTTTTGAAATTATTGAACACAGATTGAAAGATGTTACTAAGCAAAATATGTTGGCAAAGATAGCAGCTTCATCAAAAGGTAGACTATATCAATATCTTATAGACAGTCATAGTATTCAGTTTTATCTCCGTAAA
>NW_018408806.1:35827-67223 GCF_002113885.1 Mizuhopecten yessoensis | reverse complement strand
GACAGGTACAGACTAATTACAAGTATATCACTGGGACAGGTACAGACTAATTACAGGTATATCACTGGGACAGGTACAGGACTGATTACAGGTATATCACTGGGACAGGTACAGACTAATTACAAGTATATCACTCGGACAGGTACAGACTAATTACAGGTATATCACTGGGACAGGTACAGGACTGATTACAGGTATGTCACTGTGACAGGTACAGACTAATTACAAGTATATCACTGGGACAGGTACAGACTAATTACAAGTATATCACTGTGACAGGTACAGGGCTGATACAAATGTTATGCAGCTTTGTGCACATACTGACTGGGTTTTTTCTCATCATTATTGACTTTGTGTGTTTATTTCAGAGCTTGTGGCGGTGTTATGCTGCAGAGGCTGGCTTCAGCTCAACTGCTACATGGACAATGCACCTAGACAAACACTATAAGGCCTACTATGCCAACAATTCCTCTGCCTCACCCTTCGCTCGTATGGCTCGCCGCACCAGCTTCCTAAAGAAACGACGCTGCTCACGTTCTGCTGGCAACAGTGTATTCGACCGACATGAAAGTGTCAGTTCCATATCAGGGTACCTGGAACCAAACAAACCAGGTACACTTTGTGTTCACTTTCATCATACTCAAATAATAACAGAAAAAAACTCTCTGTGGAATGGGCGTGAAATGTTTGCCTTTTCTGTCCATTCTTGCTGAGATAGGACTTTGTATTGATCTTTGTTACTCTTATACTGGATACTGAAATGTCATCGATCTTCCTATGTGGATACTATATAAAATATAGGTCACTGTGACTTCACTGACCTCAGAAAACAGATGTTTGGTAGCAGGGGTGTATGTATGTTTTACATGTTTAGTAGTAGGGGTGCATGTATGTTTTACATGTTTAGTAGCAGGGGTGTATGTATGTTTTACATGTTTAGTAGCAGGGGTGTATGTATGCTTTACATGTTTAGTAGCAGGGGTGTATGTATGCTTTACATGTTTAGTAGCAGGGGTGTATGTATGTATGTTTTGCATGTTGAGTAGTAGGGGTGCATGTATGTTTTACATGTTTAGTAGAAGGGGTGTATGTATGTTTTACATGTTTAGTAATAGGGGTGTACGTATGATTTACATGTTTAGTAGCAGGGGTGTATGTATGCTTTACATGTTTAGTAGCAGGGGTGTATGTATGTATGTTTTGCATGTTGAGTAGTAGGGGTGCATGTATGTTTTACATGCGTAGTAGCAGGGGGGTATGTATGTTTTACATGTTTAGTAGCAGGGGGGTATGAATGTTTTACATGTTTAGTAGTAGGGGTGCATGAATGTTTTACATGTTTAGTAGCAGGGGTGTATGTATGTTGTAAATGTTTAGTAGCAGGGGTGTATGTATGTTTTAAATGTTTGGGAGCAGGGGCGTATGTATGTTTTACATGTTTAGTAATAGGGGTGTATGTATGATTTACATGTTTAGTAGCAGGGGTGTATGTATGTTTTAAATGTTTAGTAGCAGGGGTGAATGTATGTTTTACATGTTTAGTAATAGGGGCGTATGTATGTTATACATGTTTAGTAGTATAGGGTGTATGTATGTTTTTCATGTTTAGTAGTAGGGGGGTATGTATGTTTTAAATGATTGGGAGCAGGGGCGTCTGTATGTTTTACATGCTTAGTAGCAGGGGTGTATGAATGTTTTACATGTTTAGCAGCAGGGGTGTATGTATATTTTAAATGTTTAGTAGCAGGGGTTTATGTATGTTTCAGATGTTTAGTGGCAGAGGTGTATGTATGTTTTACATGTTTAGTAGCAGGGGTGTATGTATGTTTCAGATGTTTAGTAGCAGGGGGTATGTATGTTTTACATGTTTAATAGCACAGGTGTATGGATGTTTCAGATGTTTAGTAGCAGAGGTGTATGTATGTTTCAGATGTTTAATAGCAGGGGTGTATGCATGTTTTACATGTTTAGTAGCAGGGGTGTATGTATGTTATACATGTTTAGTAGCAGGTGTGTATGTATGTTTTACATCTTTAGTAGCAGGGGCGTATGTATGTTATACATGTTTAGTAGTATAGGGTGTATGTATGTTTTACATGTTTAGTAGTAGGGGTGTATGTATGTTTTGCATGTTTAGTAGCAGAGGTGTATGTATGTTTTACATGTTTAGTAGCAGGGGTGTATGTATGTTTTAAATGTTTAGTAGCAGGGGTGTATGTATGTTTTAAATGTTTGGGAGCAGGGGCGTATGTATGTTTTACATGTTAAGTAGTAGGGGTGTATGTATGTTTTTTCATGTTTAGTAGTAGGGGTGTATGTATGTTTTACATGTTTAGTAGCAGAGGTGTATGTATGTTTTACATGTTTAGTAGCAGGGGTGTATGTTTTTTTTACATGTTTAGTAGCAGGGGTGTATGTATGTTTCAGATGTTTAGTAGCAGGGGTCTATGCATGTTTTACATGTTTAGTAGCAGGGGTGTATGTATGTATGTTTTACATGTTGAGTAGTAGGGGTGTATGTATGTTTTACATGTTTAGTAGTAAGGGGGTATGTATGTTTTACATGTTTAGTAGTAGGGGTGTATGTATGTTTTACATGTTTAGTTGCAGGGGTGTATGTATGTTTCAGATGTTTAGTAGCAGGGGAGTATGCATGTTTTACATGTTTAGTAGCAGGGGTGTATGTATGTATGTTTTACATGTTGAGTAGTAGGGGTGTATGTATGTTTTACATGTTTAGTAGTAAGGGGGTATGTATGTTTTACATGTTTAGTAGTAGGGGTGTATGTATGTTTTACATGTTTAGTAGTAGGGGTGTATGTATGTTTTACATGTTTAGTAGCAGGGGTGTATGTATGTTTTACATGTTTAGTAGCAGGGGCATATGTATGTTATACATGTTTAGTAGTATAGGGTGTATGTATGTTTTACATGTTTAGTAGCAGGGGTGTATGTTTTTTTTACAAGTTTAGTAGCAGGGGTGTATGTATGTTTTACATGTTTAGTAATAGGGGTGTATGTATGTTTTACATGTTTAGTAGCAGGGGTGTATGTATGTTTTACATGTTTAGTAGTAGGGGTGTATGTATGTTTTACATGTTTAGTAGCACTGTTTTATAAACTTTTATGGTCATGGTAACCTATTGTGATAGCTTTTTGTCCGTCGTCGTCCGTCGTGCGTCGTGTGTTAATTTTTCCTTGTGAACATGATAACTTCAGTAAATGTAAACCGAGTTTGATGAAACTTTGTATGCAGCAATATATTAATAAGATCTCGGACGAGTTCGAAAATGGGAATTATTCGACAGTTACTTACAGAGTTATTGCCCTTTGTAATATTATTATTATTGGATCTTGTGAACACAATAACTTGAGTAAATGTTAACTGAGTTTGATGAAACTTTGTATGCAGCCATATATCAAAAAGATCTCGGATGACTTCAAAAATGGGAATTATTCGATAGTAACTTACAGAGTTATTGCCCTTTGTAATAATATTATTATTGGACCTTGTAAACACGATAACTTGAATAAATGTTGACGGAGTTCAATGAAACTATGTCCGGTAATTATATGACAGTAACTTGCAGAGTTATTGCCCTTTGTCATTATATTATTATTTGTCCCTGTGATGTTGATTGACATTACACAAGAATAGATGTAAATTCATGTGGTACACCTTTTTTTTCATTCTTGACGCATTTTTGCTACTTACAAGGTGCTATTTAAATTTTGTGCCTTATTTGATAAATCATTGATTTACGCTTTTACTTGTTTCTTTTAATCAAGAACAGAAGACATACAGTTACCAAGTTTGTTCAAAACAGACCCCTTGGGTCAAAGTTGGAGTCACACCCATTTATTTCAGTTATCGTGTTCACAGGGTCCAACAATAATAGAATTACCAAGGGGAATAACTATGTAAGTTATGGTCTGGTATTCAAACTCATCTAAGATCTCATTGATACAAAGCTGCATACAAAGTTTCATCAAAATCGGTTCATATTTACTGAAGTTATTGTGTTTACAAGGAAAAATTAATGGACGATGCAGCAAGGTCACTCGGACCAACGAAAAGTATGAACCAACGAAAAGTTTGTCATCCAGGGGCCATACGAAAGTATGGCCCCTGGATGACAGTCCTAATTTTAATTGTATGTCAGGTGACCGTTAAGGCCCGTGGGCCTCTTGTTAGCTCACCTAGCACCTTGTCTGTCGTCCATCTGTTGTCCGTCGTCCGTCCGTCAACTTTTTAGCCCACCATCATCTGGTGGTTGGCTATTCATCGATCAAATCACCCTGCGTCTGTGGTCAGTGGTCCGTGGTCCGTGGTCCGTCCTTAAACAATTCTTTTTATCGGTATTTCTCAAGAAGTACCAAAGGGATCTTTCTCAAATTTTATAAGTAGGTTCCCCTTGGTCCTTAGGTGTGCAGGGCAACTTTTGAAACTGATCATATAAACAACATGGCTGACAGGCAGCCATCTTGGATTTTGATAGTGAAAGTTTGTTATTGCTATTTCTCCGGGAAGCATCAAACGGATCTTTCTTTAATTTTATATGTAGGTTTCCCTTGGTCCCTTGTTGTGCAGCAGTGCCTGAAATGGACGGTCGCCTGCTCGCCAATGGCGGTTGAAGTCTTGCTCGAGCGACCAAAAGTTGTCAAAAGTGTCAAAAGTGAGGTAGTCACTGGCCCAACAAAAATAGTTTGGGCGACTGTCAACAAATTAATGAATAAAAGAAATTATAGTCCCTTCCACATTAACTNCTATATAAATACTTCCAGGGTGTCTTCTTTGAGGTGCGAGTTTTGTGTTTTGTGTATTTCTTTTTGGAAAGACCTGAATGGAGTGGATCATGTCAGGTTTTTGCTAGGGTTGAAGAATGAAAAATATAATGTTTTATTCTGTTTCACATATCACAAACATTGTCATGTTGAATGTAATTTAAATGTGCTGAAGCATTGTGTTAATTGCTGTGGAAATATTTCTTCCCAAAATTATTTGTGCCACCAATATGTCATTTGGGCCAGTGCTTCAAATCTTTTACTCGCCCTAAAAAATAAAAATTTGGGCCAGCCAATGCAGGTTCCCCACTATCCTTTATTGTTCATGTTTACTTTTGAAACTGTTCAGTTAAACAAAATGGCCTACCAACAGCCATCTTTAATTTTTGACTTTGAAGGTTTGTTAGTACTAGTTCTCAGGAATAACTTAGGGATCTTTCTCAAATTTGATATGTAGGTTCCCCTTGATCCCTTGCTTTGCATGTTATATTTTGAGACTGATCATAAAAACAAAATAACTAAAGGAAGAACTAAACAGATCTTTCTTATATTGCAATGATCAATTCTATTTCTTTCCCATTAAGTACTGTACTAGTAAATATGTGAATGACAAACTCACTTTGAAGGTTGGCTTTCATACACATCAGTATTAAGTTTAGATCAAAAATTACCTCAAGGTGCATTTACTGTTAACATGACTTGATCAAACAGATTAGAGGAAAGAAGAGAAAAGATGGAACTGACAAAGAACTAATGAAGATGGTAAAATGGTGGGCGCCAAGATTCCTCTGGAATATCTTGTTCTTTTAAACGACTTCTTCTGAAGAACTGTAGGACCTAGGGTCATGATATTTGGCCAGTAGGTACCTGGGATAGAGCGCTATAAAGTTTCCTAATTAAAATGACCTTGCCCTTTTTTCAAGGTCACAGTGGTCAAATATGTCAAAAATTTCAAACAACAATATCCTAAGAACCATTTGAACTGGAGTCATGATACTTGGGTATGTTATGTAGACCAGCAGTGCAAATATTTTTCTCAATGACAGTAATGAGGTCAACTTTAAATGCTAGTCGGGGGTCAAATGTCAACTTTGGTTAAAAGCTTTAACAATCTTCTTCTCAAGTTCAATAAGGCCCAGGGTCATGATATTTGGCCAGTAGGTACCTGGTATGGAGTTCTATAAAGTTTCCTCATTTAAAATGACCTTGACCTACTTTCAAGGTCACTGGGGTCAAATATGTTAAAAACCTCAAACAACAATATCCTAAGAATCATTTGAACTCGAGTCATGATACTTGGATATGTTATGTAGACCAGCAGTGCAAATCTTTTTTTCAATTCGGTAATGAGGTCAAAGGTAAACTTTTAGTGCAAGTCGGGCTCAAAGGTCAACATGGGTCAAAGGCTTTAACAGTCTTCTTTTCAAATTCCATAAGGCTCAGGGTCATGATATTTGGCTAGTAGGTACCTGGGATGAAGTGCTATAAAGTTTCCTTATTAAAATGACCATGACCTACTTTCAAGGTCACAGGGGTCAAATATGTTAAAAACTTCAAACAACAATATCCTTAGAACCATTTGGACTAGTCATGATACTTGGGAATGTTATGTAGACCAGCAGTGTGAATTGTTTTCTTTATTACAGTAATGAGGTCAAAGGTCAATATGGGTTAAAAGCTTTAAAATTAAAATTTCAAGTTTCAAACAACAATATCTTCAGAACCGTTTAAGAGATGTTAAAATGTCTTGTGTTCTATTTACCAAATTTGGTCTTAAGTTACCTATATGTCAGTTGCATGTAACAAAAGAAACAGGTGAGCGATACAGGCCCTCTGGGCCTCTTGTTCATTTGTATATTTGTTATATTTATGATTATGTTGTAAAAGTTTTTAATGTTTTCATGATTGTCTCAAATTGATTTTAATGAAAAAGAAATACCTTTAAGAAATCATTATGTTGGTGCTGACAGGTACTCCCAGTAAATCTCCTATAGGCTCCTATAGGCAGCCATCACAGGATGTCTTGGAATACTCTGGAGACGATGGGGACGAAAATGATATAATATCCAAACCAGAACAGTGAGTGTTCCTAGCTGTCTGTCTGTGTGTCTTCCTGTCATTGTAATGTCTGTCTGTCCTCTATCTGTCTGTCTCATGAAAAGTGATATAATATCCAAGCCAGGACAGCGAGTGTTCCTAGCTGCCTGTCTGTGTGTCTTCCTGTCATTATAATGTCTGTCTGTCCTCTATCTGTCTGTCTCATGAAAAGTGATATAATATCCAAGGCAGAACAGCGAGTGTTCCTAGCTGTCTGTCTGTGTGTCTTCCTGTCATTGTAATGTCTGTCTGTCCTCTATCTGTCTGTCTCATGAAAAGTGATATAATATCTAAGCCAGAACAGCGAGTGTTCCTAGCTGTCTGTCTGTCTGTCTTCCTTTGACTGCTATGTCTGTCTTCCTCCATATGTATGTATCTCCTTGTCTTGTCTGTCTTATATCATCGATGAATTTCAATGTAGCTCAATTATGTATGTCTGTCTGTTTGTCATCATTGTGTCTCAATGTAGCTGCTATGTCTGTCTGTCTGTCGATTGTGTGTTAATACATCTTTGTGTCTCAGTGTGGCTTCAATGTATGTCTATTATATCCCCATAAATGTGTCTCAATGTGTCCGTCCGTCCGTCCCTCTGTCCATCCGTTTGTCTCAATGCGGCTGTTATATCTGTCTGTCCACCATCAGAGCCTGAAAACATTCCCTGTGACAATGTATACCTCATTGACAGGAGAAATAGGACCAAGAGAACATTTCCTGTGACAATGTATACATCATTGACAGGAGATATAGGATCCAGAGAACTTTCCCTGTGACAGTGTAAATAGCAGATATAGGACCCAAAGAACATTTCCTGTGACAATGTATACATCATTGACAGGAGATATAGGACCCAGAGAACATTCCCTGTGACAATGTATACATCATTGACAGGAGATAACGGACCTGGAGAACATTCCCTGTGACAATGTATACATCATTGACAGGAGATATAGGACCCGGAGAACTTTCCCTGTGACATTGTATACATCATTGACAGGAGATATAGGACCCGGAGAACATTCCCTGTGACAATGTAAACATCATTGACAGGAGATATAGGACCCAGAGAACATTCCCTGTGACAATGTATACATCATTGACAGGAGATAACGGACCTGGAGAACATTCCCTGTGACAATGTATACATCATTGACAGGAGATATAGGACCCAGAGAACTTTCCCTGTGACAGTGTAAATAGCAGATATAGGACCCAAAGAACATTTCCTGTGACAATGTATACATCATTGACAGGAGATATAGGACCCGGAGAACATTCCCTGTGACATTGTATACATCATTGACAGGAGATATAGGACCCAGAGAACATTCCCTGTGACAGTGTAAATAGCAGATATAGGACCCAAAGAACATGTCCTGTGACAATGTATACATCATTGACAGGAAATATAGGACCCGGAAAACATTTCCTGTGACAATGTATACATCATTGACAGGAGATATAGGACCTGGAGAACATTCCCTGTGACAATATATACATCATTGACAGGAGATATAGGACCTGGAGAACATGTCCTGTGACAATGTATACATCATTGACAGGAGATATAGGACCCGGAGAACATTCCCTGTGACATTGTATACATCATTGACAGGAGATATAGGACCCAAAGAACATTTCCTGTGACAATGTAAACATCATTGACAGGAGATATAGGACCTGGAGAACTTTTCCTGTGACAATGTATACATCATTGACAGGAGATATAGGACCCAGAGAACTTTCCCTGTGACAATGTATACATCATTGACAGGAGATAACGGACCTGGAGAACATTTCCTGTGACAGTGTAAATAGCAGATATAGGACCCGGAGAACATTCCCTGTGACAAGGTATACATCATTGACAGGAGATAAAGGACCTGGAGAACATTTCCTGTGACAATGTAAACATCATTGACAGGAGATATAGGACCCGGAGAACTTTCCCTGTGACAATGTATACATCATTGACAGGAGATATAGGACCTGGAGAACATTTCCTGTGACATTGTATACATCATTGACGGGAGATATAGGACCCAGAGAACATTTCCTGTGACAATGTTTACACGGTTTCTATCAACTTAATTGTTGTGTTGTAATGTGACAAAACGTAATCTGACAGACCAATGTACCCCATATACCACACGCTTTAATAGGCTGCTGATTTATTTAACACTATATTATGTACGCTTCCTGATTATTGGGAGGCCATCACCGTATCCCAGGGACTATCAGAATATATAGATATCAGTATAAAGATGGAGGAGGTGCTGGTTCCACCTGACACTGTTAGGATTGATGAGGAGACCCGTATACAGAGCTGGGGCGGGACATTCATTATTCAGAAGGGTGTTTATCATTGTAACGGAGGCCATGTCATACACCACATCATGAATTATTGTAGATGTTATAGTTTCTCTCTGCGGGCATTCTGTGTCGAGGGAAGTTGTATGTTTCTCATTGTTTCCTGGTACAAATAAACACATGAAGGTACTGTGTACTCCTGTATTGTGTATGAGACGTAACCTTATCAATGTCGTAGCACGGTTTAAGTGAGAACTTTGTGAGGAATTTGATTGAAAAATTGTTTTCTACAGTAATTGTATATGGCCCCAGGTAATAACTCCTGTGTCTATCAACCTTATCATTCTGTATACACATCTATGAGGGGACACTCTTTATTCCTGTGTCCAACAGTCAACATTATTCTTCTGTATTTGATCTATGAATGGGCACTACTGATTTATCATTTAATCATGTGACACTTATTTATATGTGATATCATGTGACACTTATGTTTATGTGACATCATGTGACACTTATGTATGTGTGATATCATGTGACACTTATGTTTAAGTGATATCATGTGACACTTATGTTTATGTGATATCATGTGACACTTATGTATTTGTGACATCATGTGACACTTATGTATGTGTGACATCATGTGACACTTATTTATGTGTGTCATCATGTGACACTTATTTATATTTGACATCATGTGACACTTATGTTAATGTGACATCATGTGACACTTATGTATGTGTGACATCATGTGACACTTATGTTTATGTGACATCATGTGACACTTATGTATGTGTGACATCATGTGACACTTATGTATGTGTGACATCATGTGACACTTATGTATGTGTGACATCATGTGACACTTATGTATGTGTGTCATCATGTGACACTTATGTATGTGTGTCATCATGTGACACTTATGTATGTGTGACATCATGTGACACTTATGTATGTGTGACATCATGTGACACTTATGTATGTGTGACATCATGTGACACTTATGTATGTGTGTCATCATGTGACACTTATGTATGTGTGTCATCATGTGACACTTATGTATGTGTGACATCATGTGACACTTATGTATGTGTGACATCATGTGACACTTATGTATGTGTGACATCATGTGACACTTATGTATGTGTGTCATCATGTGACACTTATGTATGTGTGTCATCATGTGACACTTATGTATGTGTGACATCATGTGACACTTATGTATGTGTGACATCATGTGACACTTATGTATGTGTGACATCATGTGACACTTATGTATGTGTGTCATCATGTGACACTTATGTATGTGTGTCATCATGTGACACTTATGTATGTGTGACATCATGTGACACTTATGTATGTGTGACATCATGTGACACTTATGTATGTGTGACATCATGTGACACTTATGTATGTGTGTCATCATGTGACACTTATGTATGTGTGTCATCATGTGACACTTATGTATGTGTGACATCATGTGACACTTATGTATGTGTGACATCATGTGACACTTATGTATGTGTGACATCATGTGACACTTATGTATGTGTGTCATCATGTGACACTTATGTATGTGTGTCATCATGTGACACTTATGTATGTGTGACATCATGTGACACTTATGTATGTGTGACATCATGTGACACTTATGTATGTGTGACATCATGTGACACTTATGTATGTGTGTCATCATGTGACACTTATGTATGTGTGTCATCATGTGACACTTATGTATGTGTGACATCATGTGACACTTATGTATGTGTGACATCATGTGACACTTATGTATGTGTGACATCATGTGACACTTATGTATGTGTGTCATCATGTGACACTTATGTATGTGTGTCATCATGTGACACTTATGTATGTGTGACATCATGTGACACTTATGTATGTGTGACATCATGTGACACTTATGTATGTGTGTCATCATGTGACACTTATGTATGTGTGTCATCATGTGACACTTATGTATGTGTGACATCATGTGACACTTATGTATGTGTGACATCATGTGACACTTATGTATGTGTGTCATCATGTGACACTTATGTATGTGTGTCATCATGTGACACTTATGTATGTGTGACATCATGTGACACTTATGTATGTGTGACATCATGTGACACTTATGTATGTGTGTCATCATGTGACACTTATGTATGTGTGTCATCATGTGACACTTATGTATGTGTGACATCATGTGACACTTATGTATGTGTGACATCATGTGACACTTATGTATGTGTGACATCATGTGACACTTATGTATGTGTGTCATCATGTGACACTTATGTATGTGTGTCATCATGTGACACTTATGTATGTGTGACATCATGTGACACTTATGTATGTGTGACATCATGTGACACTTATGTATGTGTGACATCATGTGACACTTATGTATGTGTGTCATCATGTGACACTTATGTATGTGTGTCATCATGTGACACTTATGTATGTGTGACATCATGTGACACTTATGTATGTGTGACATCATGTGACACTTATGTATGTGTGACATCATGTGACACTTATGTATGTGTGTCATCATGTGACACTTATGTATGTGTGTCATCATGTGACACTTATGTATGTGTGACATCATGTGACACTTATGTATGTGTGACATCATGTGACACTTATGTTTATGTGACATCATGTGACACTTATGTATGTGTGACATCATGTGACACTTATGTATGTGTGACATCATGTGACACTTATGTATGTGTGACATCATGTGACACTTATGTATGTGTGACATCATGTGACACTTATGTATGTGTGACATCATGTGACACTTATGTATGTGTGACATCATGTGACACTTATGTATGTGTGACATCATGTGACACTTATGTATGTGTGACATCATGTGACACTTATGTATGTGTGACATCATGTGACACTTATGTATGTGTGACATCATGTGACACTTATGTATGTGTGACATCATGTGACACTTATGTATGTGTGTCATCATGTGACACTTATGTATGTGTGACATCATGTGACACTTATGTGTGTCATCATGTGACACTTATGTATATTTGATATCATGTGACACTTATGTATGTGTGCCATCATGTGACACTTACGTATGTGTGTCATCATGTGACACTTATGTATGTATGACATCATGTGACACTTATTTATATTTGTGACATCATGTGACACTTATTTATATTCGACATCAGGTGACACTTATTTATATTTGACATTATGTGACACTTATGTTTATGTGATAGCATGTGACACTTATGTATGTGTGTCATCATGTGACACTTATGTATGTGTGACATCATGTGACACTTATGTGTGTCATCATGTGACACTTTTGTATATTTGATATCATGTGACACTTATGTATGTGTGCCATCATGTGACACTTACCTATGTGTGTCATCATGTGACACTTATGTATGTATGACATCATGTGACACTTATTTATATTTGTGACATCATGTGACACTTATTTATATTTGACATCATGTGACACTTATGTATGTGTGTCATCATGTGACACTTAAGTATCTGTGACATCATATGACATTTTGGCTTTATACTAGAAAATGGTATGATAATAATTCGGCACTAAGTACACCATCTTTTTTTTTTCAGACTTACAGATGCTCATAAAACTATGATTCGGGTGATAAGAAAAATCAAATTTTTTGTTGCAAGGAGAAAATTTCAGGTGAGCTTTAATGACAAATTTTATAATTAAATGTTTTGTTATCAGGAAATTGGAGAATTGTATTATGGTGATGGTCATGATGACTGCAGTGTGATTGGCTTTTGATTTTCAGAGAATATCTGTCAAAGGAAATGTGACATTTTTATGAGACTTGGGGTAAGACTAATAGTAAATTGTTCATATCTAATAGTCCCACCTATAATCAGGTCATTTAATGCGCAAAATAATCCAGGATATTTTTAATCTTGATAGCAGGATAGATATTGGCTAAATATTTCCAAATAATATCTTTAAATTAAAGGTTAAGATTGTGATGCCCTTAAGTTAGGATACCCACTACTTTCGATGTTTTGCATACTTTGTGAATATTTACTGGGAATGTCATTGGCCAATGGTTTCTGAATAAATTCTTTAAAAGGCCGTTAAAGTTCGATGAAACTTAGTGAAAACATCTGAAATTTTACTGTATACCCAGTCCAAGTGATCTTACTGTAAATTCCAGTCAAATAGATTTGATTGTAAATGCCAGCCAAAAGGAAGAAGGAATATTTAGGTAAGGACAAAGGGAGATGTCTCTTTAGTATAAAAAAATATTGTCCACTGATAAAAGAACCCTGCAAAGAAGTCCGGGGTTGGGGGGTTTGTACTAGAATCAGGTTATCCTAGCTTCTGTCTGTCTAGCCATTTGTTGACAGAGGTTTGTCCACAACTCTGGTGCATATCTTAAATTTCTCAATCAATTTTTTTGAAACTTGGTACACATGATCAATACTTCAATTTGTTTTGTTCTTGTGATTTACTTTTAATTTGGGATATTTGATTGTGCCTCTTTATTGTTATCCTTTTATAGATTATGCCCAACATACTGTAACTTACCTTACCAACTATACGAAACTTGATAAATATGATCAGTATCTTAGGTCAGTCAGTACTTGTGATGGGTTATTTATTTGGACTATTTCGACAAGAGTTCTCTCTTGGCCAGTAATTATGGAACTTGATCAAATGACTGATAGGTTCACAAGCACTCCACCACTCGGTCGTGGGTTCGAGGCCTACGTGGGCAAGTCACCAGGTACTGGCTGTAGGTTCAAGGCCTATGTGGTGCAGTCACCAGGTACTGGCTGAAGGTTCGAGGCCTTCGCGGGCCAGTCCGCAGGTACTGGCTGTGGGTTCGAGGCCTACGTGGAGCAGTCATCAAGTACTGGCTGTAGGTTCAAGGCCTAAGTGGGGCAGTCAGCAGGTACTGGCCGCAGGTTTGAGGCCTACGTGGGCCAGTCACCAGGTACTGGCTGTAGGTTCGAGGCCTACGTGGTGCAGACACCAGGTACTGGCTGTAGGTTCAAGGCCTAGCTACGGGGGCCAGTCACAAGGTACTGGCTGTAGGTTCGAGGCCTACGTGGTGCAGACACCAGGTACTGGCTGTAGGTTCAAGGCCTACGTGGGGCAGTCACCAGGTACTAGCCGTAGGTTCAAGGGCTACGTGGGGCAGACACCAGGTACTGGCGGTAGGTTCAAGGCCTACGTGGGGCATTCACCAGGTACTGGCTCTTGGTTTGAGGCCTACGTTGGCCAGTCACCAGGTACTGGCTGTAGGTTCAAGGCCTACGTGGGGCAGTCACCAGGTACTGGCTGTTGGTTTGAGGCCTACGTGGGGCAGTCACCAGGTACTGGCCGCAGGTTCGAGGCCTACGTGGGCCAGTCACCAGGTACTGGCTGTAGATTCGAGGCCTACATGGGCCAGTCACCAGGTACTGGCTGTAGGTTCAAGGCCTATGTGGGCCAGTCACCAGGTACTGGCTGTAGGTTCGAGGCCTACGTGGGGCGGTCACCAAATACTGGCTGCAGGTTCGAGGCCTACGTGGGGCAGTCACCAGGTACTGGCTGTAGGTTCAAGGCCTAGCTATGTGGGCCAGTCACAAGGTACTGGCTGTAGGTTCAAGTCCTACATTGGGCAGTCACCAGGGACTGGCTGTAGGTTCAAGGCCTACGTGGGGCAGTCAGCAGGTACTGGCTGTGGGTTCTAGGCCTACGTGGAGAACCTATAGCCAGTCACCAGGTACTGGCTATAGGTTCAAGGCCTACGTGGGACAGTCACCAGGTACTGGCTGTTGGTTTGAGGCCTACGTGGGGCAGTCACCAGGTACTTGCTAAAGGTTCAAGGCCTAGCTACGTGGGCCAGTAGGTACTGGCTGTAGGTTCAAGGCCTAGCTATGTGGGACAGTCAGCAGGTACTGGCTGTAGGTTCAAGTCCTACAGTGGGCAGTCACCAGGTACTGGCTGTAGGTTAAAGGCCTACATTGGGCAGTCACCAGGTACTGGCTGTGGGTTTGAGGCCTACGTGGGCCAGTCACCAGGTACTGGCTGGAGGTTCGAGGCCTACGTGGGGCAGTCACCAGGCACTGGCTGTAGGTTTGAGGCCTATGTGGAGCAGTCACCAGGGACTGGCTGTAGGTTCAAGGCCTAGCTATGTGGGCCAGTCAGCAGGTACTGGCTGTAGGTTCAAGTCCTGCTATAGGTTCAAGGCCTACGTGGGGCAGTCACCAGATACTGGCTGCAGGTTCGAGGCCTACGTGGGGCAGTCACCAGGCACTGGCTGTAGGTTTGAGGCCTATGTGGAGCAGTCACCAGGGACTGGCTGTAGGTTCAAGGCCTACATTGGGCAGTCACCAGGTACTGGCTGGAGGTTTGAGGCCTATGTGGGGCAGTCACCAGGTACTAGCTGTAGGCCTAGCTATGTGGGCCAGTCACAAGGTACTGGCTGTAGCTTCGAGGCCTACGTGGGGCAGTCACCAGGTACTGGCCGCAGGTTCGAGGCCTACGTGGGGCAGTCACGGGGTCCTGGCTAAAGGTTCAAGGCCTAGCTACGTGGGCCAGTAGGTACTGGCTGTAGGTTCAAGGCCTAGCTACGTGGGCCAGTCACAAGGTACTGGCTGTAGCTTCGAGGCCTACGTGGGGCAGTCACCAGGGACTGGCTAAAGGTTCAAGGCCTAGCTACGTGGGCCAGTAGGTACTGGCTGTAGGTTCAAGGCCTAGGGACGTGGGCCAGTAGGGACTGGCTGTAGGTTCAAGGCCTAGCTATGTGGGACAGTCAGCAGGTACTGGCTGTAGGTTCAAGGCCTAGCTACGTGGGCCAGTAGGTACTGGCTGTAGGTTCAAGGCCTAGCTATGAGGGCCAGTCACAAGGTACTGGCTGTAGGTTCGAGGCCTACGTTGGGCAGTCACCAGGTACTGGCTGAAGGTTCGAGGCCTACGTGGGGCAGTCACCAGGGACTGGCTGTAGGTTCAAGGCCTAGCTATGTGGGCCAGTCACAAGGTACTGGCTGTAGGCTCAAGTCCTACATTGGGCAGTCACCAGGTACTGGCTGGAGGTTTGAGGCCTATGTGGAGCAGTCACCAGGTACTGGCTGGAGGTTCGAGGCCTACGTGGGGCAGTCACCAGGGACTAGCTGTAGGTTCAAGGCCTACGTGGGGCAGTCAGCAGGTACTGGCTGTGGGTTCTAGGCCTACGTGGAGAACCTATAGCCAGTCACCAGGTACTGGCTATAGGTTCAAGGCCTAGCTACGTGGGCCAGTAGGTACTGGCTGTAGGTTCAAGGCCTAGCTATGAGGGCCAGTCACAAGGTACTGGCTGTAGGTTTGAGGCCTATATGGGGCAGTCACCAGGTACTGGCTGTAGGTTTAAGGCCTACGTGGGGCAGTCACCAGGTACTAGCTGTAGGTTCAAGGCCTACGTGGGGCAGTCACCAGATACTGGCTGCAGGTTCGAGGCCTACGTGGGGCAGTCACCAGGGACTGGCTAAAGGTTCAAGGCCTAGCTACGTGGGCCAGTCACAAGGTACTGGCTGTAGGTTCGAGGCCTATGTGGGGCAGTCCCCAGGTACTGGCTGTAGGTTCAAGGCCTAGGGACGTGGGCCAGTAGGGACTGGCTGTAGGTTCAAGGCCTAGCTATGAGGGCCAGTCACAAGGTACTGGCTGTAGGTTCAAGGCCTACGTGGGCCACTCAGCAGGTCCTGGCTGTGGGTTCTAGGCCTACGTGGAGCAGTAACAAAGTACTGGCTGTAGGTTCAAGGCCTACGTGGACCAGTCAGCAGGTACTGGCTGTGGGTTCTAGGCCTACGTGGAGCAGTTACAAAGTACTGGCTGTAGGTTCAAGGCCTACATTGGGCAGTCCCCAGGTACTGGCTGTAGGTTCAAGGCCTACGTTGGGCAATCCCCAGGTACTGGCTGTAGGTTCGAGGCCTACCTACATGGGCCAGTCACCAGGTACTGGCTGGAGGTTCGAGGCCTACGTGGGGCAGTCACCAGGTACTAGCCGTAGGTTCAAGGCCTACGTGGGGCAGTCAGCAGGTACTGGCTGTGGGTTCTAGGCCTACGTGGAGCAGTAACAAAGTACTGGCTGTAGGTTCAAGGCCTACATTGGGCAGTCACCAGGTACTGGCTGGAGGTTCAAGGCCGATGTGGGCCAGTCACCAGGTACTGGCTGTAGATTCGAGGCCTACGTTGGCCAGTCACCAGGTACTGGCTATAGGTTCAAGGCCTAGCTACGTGGGCCAGTCACAAGGTACTGGCTGTAGCTTCGAGGCCTACGTGGGGCAGTCACCAGGGACTAGCTGTAGGTTCAAGGCCTACGTGGGCCAGTCACCAGGTACTGGCTGTAGGTTTGAGGCCTATGTGGAGCAGTCACCAGGTACTGGCTGTAGGTTCAAGGCCTACATTGGGCAGTCACCAGGTACTGGCTGTAGGTTCAAGGCCTACGTGGGCCAGTCAGCAGGTACTGGCTGTGGGTTCTAGGCCTACGTGGAGCAGTCACAAAGTACTGGCTGTAGGTTCAAGGCCTACGTTGGGCAATCACCAGGTACTGGCTGTAGGTTCGAGGCCTACGTGGGGCAGTCACCAGGTACTGGCTGTAGGTTCAAGGCCTACATTGGGCAGTCACCAGGTATTGGCTGTAGGTCGGTGGTATTTTCTCCAGGCACTCTCCAGTCACCATCAAATCCTGGCACATCTTTAAATAACCATTGCTGTTAATGGGACATCAAACACAGGTAAACTTAACCAAACGCATGTAAAATAATGCCTAATTGAAGGATTCTTACTTTTACATTAGGTTTGTTTCTGAGGTTGTCTTTCAAATGTAAATATCTTGCGATTGTCTTATCCTACAGCAAGCACGGAAGCCCTACGATGTGCGCGATGTGATAGAACAATATTCTCAGGGACACCTCAACATGATGGTCCGAATTAAAGAGTTACAGAGGAGGTAAACAGTTCTAATAAATTCTAGGGATAAATAAATCCATATCAGGGATTTTTTCTTACAGACGAGGTAGGTTCTTGGTTCATTGATAAGAGAAATTTCTGTTTATCTATTTGCACACTGGAGTAGTGCTATTGGTTGATTGATATAACCATTTCTATTGTCAACTATATAGGATATTTGTCCAGTGATGTTTAATGTTGTGTAATCTTTGTAGATCTAATCCTATTATCCCTGGACAGATATATTTTGATATAACTGATATAGCTGATGACATTTTCTACCTGTTTTCCTATATGACTGTCATCTTTCAGACTGGACCAGACACTAGGGAAACCCCTGTACACAGGATCAAAAGAAAACAAAGAAAAGGCTACAGTATGTGCTAGGGTAGCATCTATAGAAAACCAGGTGAGTGTGGCAAAGGTCAAGGTCACAGAATGTACCAGGGTAGCCTTTACAGAAAACTGGGTCACATTGTACATGGGTATAATCACTATAGAAAACCAGGTGAGTGTGGCAAAGGTCAAGGTCACAGAATGTACCAGGTTAGCCTTTACAGAAAACTGGGTCACATTGTACATGGGTATAATCTCTATTGAAAACCAGGTGAGTGTGGCAAAGGTCAAGGTCACAGAATGTACCAGGTTAGCCTTTACAGAAAACTGGGTCACATTGTACATGGGTATAATCTCTATTGAAAACCAGGTGAGTGTGGCAAAGGTCAAGGTCACAGAATGTACCAGGTTAGCCTTTACAGAAAATTGGGTCACATTGTACATGGGTATAATCTCTATAAAAACCAGGTGAGTGTGGCAAAGGTCAAGGTCACAGAATGTACCAGGTTAGCCTTTACAGAAAATTGGGTCACATTGTACATGGGTATAATCTCTATAAAAACCAGGTGAGTGTGGCAAAGGTCAAGGTCACAGAATGTACCAGGTTAGCCTTTACAGAAAACTGGGTCACATTGTACATGGGTATTATCTCTATTGAAAACCAGGTGAGTGTGGCAAAGGTCAAGGTCACAGAATGTACCAGGTTAGCCTTTACAGAAAATTGGGTCACATTGTACATGGGTATAATCTCTATAAAAACCAGGTGAGTGTGGCAAAGGTCAAGGTCACAGAATGTACCAGGTTAGCCTTTACAGAAAACTGGGTCACATTGTACATGGGTATTATCTCTATTGAAAACCAGGTGAGTGTGGCAAAGGTCAAGGTCACAGAATGTACCAGGTTAGCCTTTACAGAAAATTGGGTCACATTGTACATGGGTATAATCTCTATAAAAACCAGGTGAGTGTGGCAAAGGTCAAGGTCACAGAATGTACCAGGTTAGCCTTTACAGAAAACTGGGTCACATTGTACATGGGTATTATCTCTATAGAAAACCAGGTGAGTGTGGCAAAGGTCAAGGTCACAGAATGTACCAGGTTAGCCTTTACAGAAAATTGGGTCACATTGTACATGGGTATAATCTCTATAAAAACCAGGTGAGTGTGGCAAAGGTCAAGGTCACAGAATGTACCAGGTTAGCCTTTACAGAAAACTGGGTCACATTGTACATGGGTATTATCTCTATAGAAAACCAGGTGAGTGTGGCAAAGGTCAAGGTCACAGAATGTACCAGGTTAGCCTTTACAGAAAATTGGGTCACATTGTACATGGGTATAATCTCTATAAAAACCAGGTGAGTGTGGCAAAGGTCAAGGTCACAGAATGTACCAGGTTAGCCTTTACAGAAAATTGGGTCACATTGTACATGGGTATAATCTCTATAAAAACCAGGTGAGTGTGGCAAAGGTCAAGGTCACAGAATGTACCAGGTTAGCCTTTACAGAAAATTGGGTCACATTGTACATGGGTATAATCTCTATAAAAACCAGGTGAGTGTGGCAAAGGTCAAGGTCACAGAATGTACCAGGTTAGCCTTTACAGAAAATTGGGTCACATTGTACATGGGTATAATCTCTATAAAAACCAGGTGAGTGTGGCAAAGGTCAAGGTCACAGAATGTACCAGGTTAGCCTTTACAGAAAACTGGGTCACATTGTACATGGGTATTATCTCTATAGAAACCCAGGTGAGTGTGGCAAAGGTCAAGGTCACAGAATGTACCAGGAGAGGGACTTAAAATCAAAGACATAACAAAGGTTACTTACTCTACAATCTGGCTTATTATTCTTGTGCAATTTTTTCCTTTCTTAAATTATTTAGGGCTCATCTTGAAAGTAATTTTTATAGCCTATTGCTTTCCCTGTCATTTACCAGTGAACATTTTACTTGCCAGGTGAATCGCCTAGACAAAAAGATGGATCGAGTCCTCGTGTTGTTGAACTTAGTAGTGAAGTCTCAGAGTAATACACAGAAAACAGGCTCCACAAGCTCCTAACACCAACCAACTGTTGCTATGACAACAATTTCCAAAGGCCAACCAAGGCCCATCACAAATACATTCCAGTCTGTTTCTATGGCAACTAAGTCAGACCAAACCAAAGGGTCAGGCCTCAGTAAAACAGATTACAGGTGTAGATATCCATGGGACAAAGAGCTTTAATTACTTGGTGGTTACTGTACATTGTGAAAGTGAAGTTAAGGTTTGGCTGACAATGTGTAATGTAATAGAGTTAACAGTGGTTGAACAATATAACAGTCAACCACCAGACAACCAGGTGGATATGTGTTGTTGTGGACATTTAGAATACAACAACTCCGCAAGGATGTGACACCAGTGAGATCAGAGACAACATTAGGATGTGACAGCAGTGAGATCAGAGACAACATTAGGATGTGACACCGTTGAGATCAGAGACAACATTAGGATGTGACACCAGTGAGAGCAGAGACAACATTAGGATGTGACGCCAGTGAGATCAGAGACAACATTAGGATGTGACACCAGTGACATCAGAGACAACATTAGGATGAGACACCAGTGAGATCAGAGACAATATTAGGATGTGACACCAGTGACATCAGAGACAACATTAGGATGGGACGCAAGTGAGATCAGAGACAACATTAGAATGTGACACCAGTGAGATCAAAGACAACATTAGGATGTGACGCCAGTTAGATCAGAGACAACATTAGGATGGGACGCAAGTGAGATCAGAGACAACATTAAGAAGGGACACCAGTGAGATCAGAGACAATATTAGGATGTGACACCAGTGACATCAGAGACAACATTAGGATGTAACACCAGTGAGATCAGAGACAACGTTAGGATGTGACACCAGTGAGTGCAGAGACAACATTAGGATGTGACCCCAGTGAGATCAGAGACAACATTATAATGTGACACCAGTGAGATCAAAGACAACATTAGGATGTGACACCAGTGAGATCAGAGACAACATTAAGAAGTGACACCAGTGAGATCAGAGACAACATTAGGATGTGACACCAGTGAGATCAGAGACAACATTAGGATGTGACACCAGTGAGATCAGAGACAACATTAGGATGTGACACCAGTGAGATCAGAGACTGGGTGGAATACACTGGGATACTGGAGGAGTGAATCTATAATTAGTTGTCAGGTTTCCAGAAAGAGACTGGACTGATGGACAGTGAGTTATAGTCATGCTCTTCCTACCACCCATCATCCCTGGCCAATAATCCTAATACTACACAAACACTGAGAGGAACGGGTCTACTGTGATAAATAGGGGTTACAGCATTGGGGGTTTTCTGCATTATAATATTTGTCTGTTTTGTCTGATCTCCTAAATTTAGTGGTCTATATATATCTGTACGAAACCAATATCAAACTTTCATTTGAATTTTATATCTAGTTCCAGTAGTTAACCTGGGTTATGATTTACCGTGATTTCTTCATTTAAAGGGCAGGGGTACATTAGTCAGAAACTGACTTTATTAGATTGAAAAAATACAAACTTTCACTATCAAATCTTCATATTTAATGAGCTCAAATTTATTTTATTCCTTTTTAATCATTGAAAATGGCATATTTAAAAAAACATGCAATTTCTGAAATGTTGATATTTGATATGAAATTATCATTTTAGATACTGAAATTTTCAGTCTGTATGATTTGTTAAGAATTATTATGAACAAAATTTCATCTAAAAATAATTCTGTTTCGTAAAACTTTCGTAACTTTTGTAACTGAACTGAATGAGAGTATAAATAACTTGTGTATGATGGATGTTACTGGCACAAGATATTGACAATGGACATACACATGTAAGGGAGGTAACTCCTCTCTTTGTTTCTTGGTGTGGTCTATTCTAAGTGAATCCCTTTGCTGTATGCCACATCTAAGTGTAGACACTTGTATGTGTTTAATCCTAGCCTCATCGCTGTAATATCTGAGGCCTCAACTCTATAATACTTGTGGATACTTATCCACTACAGTTATTTCCTGAGCCATGCACAATATCTGTATTTTAAAAGGACAAAAATGTTTGTGCAAAATACTTTTAAAAGGATCATGTTTGATTGTTATAATAAGATTGATTTCAATTATCCTTAAACATGAAAATGCTGTTCAAATCCACGGAAAATGCAACATTCACATTGCTGATAGTTGACCTCAACTTAAATAGTGGTTTTAGTATTCAATAGATATGATAATTGTATTTTCAATATTAATTTATTTTTTAAACACAGTCTGAACTATGCTTAACTTAAAGTTGATATTATATTTCCTTAGTTAGTCTTTAGTAGTGTGTAAATATAACAAGATTTATCAAGTGTATTTTAATCACTATTCAATTTATACCAGGTAGTTGTCACTGATGTGATGTATTTTACACTAAAATGTGTGTATTTTTCATTAAATGTTAAACGTGCATAGAATTTTTATCTAAGACTTTAGTTATGGTCTTCCAAATTAATTCATGCACAATTTGAAAATGGCAGATAAGTACATGCAAGGGTAAAAAGGAGAGATAAGACAGGTCACTCACATTCCATGGTTGTGTGCAACAATTTTTTCCTTATTATTTTGTGTGTGTTTTTTAACAAAATTGTTTGATATTGTTTTATGTGCCAAATAAAAACAATGATTTTAAACTATATATTTCTTTGAAACCTATTCATACTTGATACTTCTACATTTGTGTGTCTGTGCAACAGGGCGTTTGATTTGTTTAACAACGGGTGATATTATTCTAACAATGGCAGATAACTCTTATGTTATTGGTTACTTTAGTGCAATGAAAACAATTAACTCACAACCATATCTCTGTCTCTCTGTAAATCTGTAAACCATATCTCTGTAAATCTGGTACAATTAACTCACAACCATATCTCTGTAAATCTGTAAACCATATCTCTGTAAATCTGTAAACCATATTTCTGTAAATCTGGTACAATTAACTTACAACCATATCTCTGTAAATCTGTAAATCTGTAAACCATATTTCTGTAAATCTGGTACAATTAACTTACAACCATATCTCTGTAAATCTGTAAATCTGTAAACCATATTTCTGTAAATCTGGTACAATTAACTTACAACCATTTCTCTGTAAATCTGTAAACCATATCTTTGTAAATCTGTAAACCATATTTCTGTAAATCTGGTACAATTAACTTATAACCATTTCTCTGTAAATCTGTAAACCATATCTTTGTAAATCTGTAAACCTTATTTCTGTAAATCTGGTACAATTAACTTACAACCATATCTCTGTAAATCTGGATACAATTAACTTACAACCATATCTCTGTAAATCTGTAAACCATATCTCTGTAAATCTGTAAACCATATTTCTGTAACTCTGGTACAATTAACTTACATCCATATCTCTGTAAATCTGTAAATCTGTAAACCATATTTCTGTAAATCTGGTACAATTAAATTACAACCATATCTCTGTAAATCTGTAAACCATATTTCTGTAAATCTGGGTACAATTAACTTACAACCATATCTCTGTAAATCTGGATACAATTAACTTACAACCATATCGCTGTAAATCTGGATACAATTAACTTACAACCATATCGCTGTAAATCTGGATACAATTAACTTACAACCATATCGCTGTAAATCTGGATACAATTAACTTACAACCATATCGCTGTAAATCTGGATACAATTAACTTACAACCATATCGCTGTAAATCTGGATACAATTAACTTACAACCATATCTCTGTAAATCTGTAAACCATATTTCCGTAAATCTGGTACAATTAACTTACAACCATTTCTCTGTAAATCTGTAAATCTGTAAACCATATCTCTGTAAATCTGGGTACAATCAACTTACAACCAAATCTCTGTAAATCTGGATACAATTAACTTACAACCATATCTCTGTAAATCTGGATACAATTAACTTACAACCATATCTCTGTAAATCTGTAAATCTGTAAACCATATCTCTGTAAATCTGGGTACAATTAATTTACAACCATATTTCTGTAAATCTTAATACAATTAATTTACAACCATATCTCTGTAAATCTGGATACAATTAACTTACAACCATATCTCTGTAAATCTGTAAATCTGTAAACCATATCTCTGTAAATCTGGGTACAATTAACTTACAACCATATCTCTGTAAATCTGTAAACCATATCTCTGTAAATCTGGGTACAATTAACTAACAACCATATCTCTGTAAATCTGGGTACAATTAACTTACAACCATATCTCTGTTAATCTGTAAACCATATCTCTGTTAATTTGTAAATCTGTAAACCATATCTCTGTTAATCTGTAAATCTGTAAACCATATCTCTGTAAATCTGTAAACCATATCTCTGTAAATCTTGGTACTTTTAAATATATTGCTTTAAGTATCATATGGGCAAAAAAGTTGTTCAACTTTTTGATTTTGGAAAAAATATATAATTCATGTTCTTGTTTATTAAGCTGTCTATAATTTATTTTAATAAATGTATGGTTTTAAAATTTTAAATCAATTTGATATGGTAGCTCATCAGTCCTTTAGTAGGAGATACAGCTGTACTATAGAGTGTAATGGTTGGAGATAAAGCTGTACTATAGAGTGTAATGGTTGGAGGAGATACAGCTGTACTATAGGGTGTAATGGTTGGAGATACAGCTGTACTATAGAGTGTAATGGTTGGACATACAGCTGTACTATAGAGTGTTATGGTTGGAGGACATACAGCTGTACTATAGAGTGTAATATGTGTGTCTGTGTGTGTGTGTGTGTTACTGTGTCCTTGTCTTGAACTCAGTAGACAATATACCTTTTATTTATTTATCTGATGGAATTCCAGTTAATATTTCATTTCTGAACAATGGTAAACTGTGCATTCCACTAAATAGTTTAATTTGGTTGAGGGTAGTTTGAGGTACAAAGTCAGTTAGAGAAGGGTGAACATAGGTGAGGAATTGGTGTAGAGAGTGAGAGGAAGGAGAGGGTTGAAATATAGGTCAATGTCACTGTGTTAAATGTGGGGTGTCGGTGAGATAGAATGAGAGACACAGAGAGGTAAATATGAGACGTACAGAGATTAAGGGGTGAAATATACAGATATTAAAGGATTAGACATGAAGATATTAATGGTTCAGACATACAGAGATTAAGGGATGAGGCATAGAGAAATTAAGAGGTGAGGCATACAGAGATTAAGGGGTGAGACATACAGATATTAAGGGGTGAGACATGTAGAGATTAAGGAATGAAACGTACAAATATTAAGGGTTGAGGCATAGAGAGATTATGGAGTGAGACATACAGATATTAAGGGTTGAGACATACAGAGATTAATAGGTGAGATATACAGATATTAAGGGGTGAGACATACAGATATTAAGAGGTGAGAAATACAGATATTAAGGGGTCAGACATACAGATATTAAGGGGTGAGACATACAGATACTAAGAGGTGAGAAATACAGAGATTAAGGGGTGAGAAATACAGAGATTAAGGGTTGAGACATACAGATATTAAGGGTTGAGGCATACAGAGATTATGGAGTGAGACATACAGATATTAAGGGTTGAGGCATAGAGAGTTAAGGGGTCAGACATAGAGAGATTAAGGGGTGAGACATACAGATATTAAGGATTGAGATATACAGAGATTAAGGGGTGAGGCATTGAGAGATTAAGGGGTGAGACATAGAGAGATTAAGGGTTGAGACATACAGAGATTAAGGGGTGAGGCATAGAGAGTTAAGGGGTCAGACATACAGAGATTATGGTGTGAGACATACAGATATTAAGGGTTGAGGCATAGAGAGATTAAGGGATTAAGGGGAGAGACATACAGAGATTAAGGGGTGAGACATACAAATATTGAGGTTCCAGACATACAGAGATAAAGGGGTCAAACATACAGATATTAGGGGGTGAGACATACAGATATTAAAGAGTGAGGCATATAGAGATTTAGGGGAGAGACATACAGAGATTAAGATGTGAAGCATACAGAGATCAAGGGGTTAGACACAGATATTAAGGAGTGAATCATACCAAGATTAAGGGGTGAGACATACAGATATTAAGGGGTAAGACATATAGATATTAAGGGGTGAGGCATACTGAGATAAAGGGGTCAGACATACAGATATTAAGGGGAAAGACATACAGATATCAAGGGGTGAGGCATACAGATATTAAGAGGTGAGACATACAGATGTTAAGGGGTCAGACATACAGATATTTAGGGGTGAGGCATACAGATATTAAGGGGTGAGGCATACAGATATTAAGGGGTTTGATATACAGAGATTATGGGATGAGGCATACAGAGATAAAGGGGTCAGACATATAGATATTAAAGAGTGAGGCATATAGAGATTTAGGGGAGAGACATACAGAGATTAAGATGTGAAGCATACAGAGATCAAGGGGTTAGACACAGATATTAAGGAGTGAATCATACCAAGATTAAGGGGTGAGACATACAGATATTAAGGGGTAAGACATATAGATATTAAGGGGTGAGGCATACTGAGATAAAGGGGTCAGACATACAGATATTAAGGGGAAAGACATACAGATATCAAGGGGTGAGGCATACAGATATTAAGAGGTGAGACATACAGATGTTAAGGGGTCAGACATACAGATATTTAGGGGTGAGGCATACAGATATTAAGGGGTGAGGCATACAGATATTAAGGGGTTTGATATACAGAGATTATGGGATGAGGCATACAGAGATAAAGGGGTCAGACATATAGATATTAAGGGGAGAGACATATAGATATTAAGGGGAGGCATAGCAAGATTAAGGGGAGAGACATACAGAGATTAAGAGGTGAGACAGAGATCAAAGGTTGAGACATACAGATATTAAGGGGCGAGGCATACAGATATTAAGGGGTAAGACATATAGATATTAAGGGGTGAGGCATACAGAGATAAAGGGGTCAGACATGTAGTTATTAAGGGGTCAGACATACAGATATTAAGGGGTGAGGCATAGCAAGATTAAGGGGAGAGACATACAGAGATTAAGAGGTGAGACAGAGATCAAAGGTTGAGACATACAGATATTAAGGATGGAGACATACAGAGATCAAGGGGTGAGACATACAGAGATTAAGAGGTGAAACATACAAAGATTTAGGGGTGGGTTTACAGATATTACGGATGGAGACATACAGATATTGAGGGGTGAGACATACAGAGATTAAGGGGTGAGAAATACAGAGATCAAGGGGTGAGACATACAGAGATTAAGGGGAGAGACTTACAGAGATTAAGAGGTGAGAAATACCGATATAAGGGGTGAGACATACAGAGATCAAGGGGCAGACATACAGAGATTAAGGGTTGAGACATACAGAGATTAAGGGGCCAGACATGCAGATATTAAGGGGCAGACATTCAGAGATTAAGGGTTGAGACATACAGAGATTAAGGGGTCAGCCATACAGAGATTAAGGGGTCAGCCATACAGAGAATATGGGTTGAGACATACAGAGAGGAAGGGTTTAGACGTACAAATATTAAGGTAAAGATATGCAGAGAGGTAGGAAAAAAATTAAGAGAGGAAGGGGTGTGTGAAATACAGAGATAAAGGGGTGAGACATACAGAGATTAAGGGGTGAGACATACAGAGATTAAGGGGTGAGACATACAGAGATCAAGGGGTGAGACATACAGAGATCAAGGGGTCAGACATACAGAGATCAAGGGGTCAGACATACAGAGATTAAGGGGTGAGACATATAGAGATCAAGGGGTCAGACATACAGAGATCAAGGGGACAGACATGCAGATATTACGGTGTCAGACATACAGAGATTAAGGGGTCAGACATACAGAGATTAAGGGGTGAGACATATAGAGATCAAGGGGTCAGACATACAGAGATCAAGGGGACAGACATGCAGATATTACGGTGTCAGACATACAGAGATTAAGGGGTCAGACATACAGAGATTATGGGGTGAGACATACAGAGACTAAGGGGTGAGACATACAGAGATTAAGGGGTGAGGCATACAGATATAAAGGGGTGGGGCATACAGATATTAAGGGGTTTGATATACAGAGATTATGGGGTGGGACATACAGAGAGGAAGGGTTTAGATGTAAAAATATTAAGGGAAAGGGAAAACACCTTTTGTTAGTTACATATTCTGACATCACAAAAATGACTTTTTATTGAGAAACTTCCTCTTGAGGGCAATAGAAATGAAAATAAAGCCATTATGTTTAACTTATGCAAGATCAGCTGACATTTTTAATTGTGCTTCTCTTCTATTTCAGTGTTAGCTCTCCTAGATTTTCATTTATCAATGTGACATCTTCAGATGCTTGTAAGTTTTGATAAATTTACATACCAAATTTAATACTTAATATATATATGTATATATTTATAAACGCCTCTCTAGTATTCAACAGAAAGCAATAAGACGATATGAACACCAAATAATGCAGAATACAACTAAAAGCATTACATAGCCCAAAATATATGGAGATCTGCATTTAGTCACCAAGCTTTAAATATTGTCAACCATGGAGCCCTACCTGGTACAATATTATATCTCAGGTTTTTATCTATCATTTTGCAATAAATTCTGTTTTATAATGACCTCAGTAAGAATTATAACTTATACTGACAGATAATCAAACCTGATGTGAGGCACAAATGTAATTATTGTACGTTATTGTCAGTATCTGATGACATTGAACGTCGACATTATATGTTGACATGTGTTTCTTACATTATATCTTGACATGGTCTGTTGACATCGTATACTGACATGTGTTTCTCACATCAATCCTGACATGGTCTGTTGACATTGTATACTGACATGTTTCTCACATCAATCTTGACATGGTCTGTTGACATCATGTGTTGACATGTTTCTCACATTATATCTTGACATCATGTGTTGACATCAGTTGTTGACATGTTTCTCACATCAATCTTGACATGGTCTGTTGACATGTTTCTCACATCAATCTTGACATGGTCTGTTGACATGTTTCTCACATCAATCTTGACATTGTCTGTTGACATCATGTGTTGACATGTTTCTCACATCAATCTTGGCATGGTCTGTTGACATCATGTGTTGACATGTTTCTCACATTATATCTTGACATCATGTGTTGACATCAGTTGTTGACATGTTTCTCACATCAATCTTGACATTGTCTGTTGACATCATGTGTTGACATGTTTCTCAAATCATATCTTGACATGGTCTGTTGACATCGTATACTGACATGTGTTTCTCACATCAATCTTGACATAGTCTGTTGACATCATGTGTTGACATGTTTCTCAAATCATATCTTGACATGGTCTGTTGACATCGTATACTGACATGTGTTTCTCACGTCAATCTTGACATAGTCTGTTGACATCATGTGTTGACATGTTTCTCAAATCATATCTTGACATGGTCTGTTGACATCGTATACTGACATGTGTTTCTCACATCAATCCTGACATGGTCTGTTGACATTGTATACTGACATGTTTCTCACATCAATCTTGACATGGTCTATTGACATCATGTGTTGACATGTTTCTCACATTATATCTTGACATCATGTGTTGACATCAGTTGTTGACATGTTTCCCACATCAATCTTGACATGGTCTGTTGACATGTTTCTCACATCAATCTTGACATGGTCTGTTGACATTGTATACTGACATGTTTCTCACATCAATCTTGACATGGTCTGTTGACATGTTTCTCACATCAATCTTGACATTGTCTGTTGACATCATGTGTTGACATGTTTCTCACATCAATCTTGACATGGTCTGTTGACATCATGTGTTGACATGTTTCTCACAGTTTTCTTGACTTGGTCTGTCGCTACTGTATGTGAACATCGTCTTGTGTCATTTTTACTGTTGGAACCAAAGCTCAAAAGTCCAACCAATTTTATATGTACATATTAACCCTATAGTTTTATTTCTTCCACTTATGGTACAATATGAAAATTTCAAAATTGTTCAGAGTTCTGGTCCCCACAGCTAATGACATTGTAGGTGAACATATGTTGACATGGTCTGATAATGTAGGCTTAAATAATGTGCTAAAATTTTATGTTGACTTGGTTAACTTTGCCTGTGAGTACATTTTTACAGAATTGGATGTTAATATACTGACAGAGAGTAGAATTTCAGGATATGTTAGGATATGATGTAGACAAGCTGATGTCAGAGTTATACTGGAAATCACATCATTTTAGGATGTTTTATATAACATAATATGCAAACCCAAGAATGTTTACTATTGATCTGACCAAAGTATACATGAACATTTACATGTACGTTAAAATAACAATAAAAGTGCTGTATAGAAAAGTTAGATGGAGTCACCATGCTTTAGAACCAGACAATATGATGAGGTTGTGTGATACTGTTATGATTAAGAACAGGGATTATTGTTATATGTTCGTTTGGTGTTTAGTGTGCTGTGTTAACATCACCTGTATATAACGTCTTCACAAAATGCCTTCCTGTTTTCTCACAAGTCTTTATTTATGACAGGTGATACATTGTTGTCAGATTTTTTCATTGAATAATTAAATTTGTACGTTGTTGTCTCTCTTTGTTGTTATTAATTCCATGCAGAAGTTCAGTTATATATGTAATCTTTACTTCTGTGAACCCTAGATCTGTTTCTGTTTCCCATCAGTGAACCAAAGACCTGTTCTCCATCAGTAGGCCCTAGATCTGTTTCTGTTCCCCTTCTGTGAACCCTAGACCTGTTTCTGTTCCCCATCAGTAGGCCCTAGATCTGTTTCTGTTCCCCTTCTGTGAACCCTAGATCTGTTTCTGTTCCCCATCAGTA